>NC_083573.1:58442045-58667045 GCF_027579695.1 Neoarius graeffei | reverse complement strand
TTATGAGAAACTTTGCCTTGCACTTATGATCAGGTAGTCTACAGTCCCAAAAGCCATCAAAAATCAAGTCAAAGCATAACCATATTCTCTGAAGTATGGATCTTCATTCTGCACGTGAGCGCCACTATACTCCGCTTTACACTTGGCTTTGAACTGTCACAACCCTAAATTTAGACGATATAAACTATTGTGGTGGCGGCACGGTGGTGTAGTGGTTAGCACTGTCACCTCACAGCAAGAAGGTCCTGGGTTCGAGCCCAGCGGCTGGCGAGGGCCTTTCTGTGTGGAGTTTGCATGTTCTCCCCGTGTCTGCATGGGTTTCCTCTGGTTTCCCCTACAGTCCAAAGACCAACCTAACATGCAGGTTAGGTTAATTGGTGGCTCTAAATTGACTGTGTGAATGGTTGTTTGTCTCTGTGTCAGCCCTGTGATAACCTGGCAACTTGTCCAGGGTGTACCCCGCCTCTCGCCAAGCTCCAGCTTGCCTGCAACCCTGTGGAACAGGATAAGCGGCTACAGATAATGGATGGATGGAAACTATTGTGGCACATTGCATGTCTATACCTGTATTCACACACACACAATAAATAAATAGGCTTTCTAGCCAGTATGGACACACACATATATACATGAACGCATGCACCCTCTGAGTTTCTCTGTATAATAGGCTACTTACCGATTTGTGAGTTCTCCATCTGGTGCTGGCCCTCTCATATGCCTGGCTATAATGGTCTGTATATAGGCCATTTCCAATGCAGGCTTGTATCTTTCCAAACTGGGTTTATCCATGAAAAAATGTAATGACTGTGCCTGTATTATATCACATAAGAGTCCATGCTCTTTACAACAAACACAATCAATGTCAATTTTCTGCTTGGCACACTTTTCACATCGGCAACAGATAGCTGCCTTTGACTTGCCTTCCTGACTTTGTACTTGCAAAGCACCACCAATTTCATCATTAGAATCATGTGGATGTGGATTCACTGCTTAAATCAGATGAGGATAGTCCTTTTTCAAGGTTCATACAGATATCCAGTGTCTCCACTGTCCATACTGACTTGAAGATAACTCTTTTTCATATGACTAAATCCAGGCTAACAAGTACACTATATTGCCAAAAGTATTTGCTCACCCATCCAAATTATCGGAATTAGGTGTTCCAATCACTTCCATGGCCACAGGTGCATAAAATCAAGCACCTAGGCATGCAGACTGTTTTTACAGTTTGGAGCTGGCCCCTTCCTCTTCCAACATGACTGTGCACCAGTGCACAAAGCAAGGTCCATAAAGACATGGATGACAGAGTCTGGTGTGGATGAACTTGACTGGCCTGCACAGAGTCCTGACCTCAACCCAATAGAACACCTTTGGGATGAATTAGAGCAGAGACTGAGAGCCAGGCCTTCTCGTCCAACATCAGTGTGTGACCTCACAAATGCGCTTCTGGAAGAATGGTCAAAAATTCCCATAAACACACTCCTAAACCTTGTGGACAGCCTTCCCAGAAGAGTTGAAGCTGTTCTAGCTGCAAAGGGTGGACCGACATCATATTGAACCCTGTGGATGAGGAATGGGATGTCACTTACAGTGGTGCTTGAAAGTTTGTGAACCCTTTAGAATTTTCTATATTTCTGCATAAATATGACCTAAAACATCATCAGATTTTCACACAAGTCCTAAAAGTAGATGAAGAGAACCCAGTTAAACAAATGAGACAAAAATATTATACTTGGTCATTTATTTATTGAGGAAAATGATCCAATATTACATATCTGTGAGTGGCAAAAGTATGTGAACCTTTGCTTTCAATATCTGGTGTGACCCCCTTGTACAGCAATAATTGCAACTACACATTTCTGGTAACTGTTGATCAGTCCTGCACACCGGCTTGGAGGAATTTTAGCCCATTCCTCCGTACAGAACAGCTTCAACTCTGGGATGTTGGTGGGTTTCCTCACATGAACTGCTTGCTTCAGGTCCTTCCACAACATTTCCATTGGATTAAGGTCAGGACTTTGACTTGGCCATTCCAGAACATTACCTTTATTCTTCTTTAACCATTTTTGGTAGAATGACTTGTGTGCTTAGGGTCGTTGTCTTGCTGCATGACCCACCTTTTCTTGAGATTCAGTTCATGGACAGATGTCCTGACATTTTCCTTTAGAATTTGCTGGTATAATTCAGAATTCATTGTTCCATCAATGATGGTAAGCCGTCCTGGCCCAGATGCAGCAAAACAGGCCCAAACCATGATACTACCACCACCATGTTTCACAGATGGGATAAGGTTCTTATGCTGGAATGCAGTGTTTTCCTTTCTCCAAACATAACACTCCTCATTTAAACCAAAAAGTTCTAGTTTGGTCTCATCCATCCACAAAACATTTTTCCAATAGCCTTCTGGCTTGTCCATATGATCTTTAGCAAACCAGATGAGCAGCAGTGTTCTTTTTGGAGAGCACTGGATTTCTCCTTGCAACCCTGCCATGCACACCATTGTTGTTCAGTGTTCTCCTGATGGTGGACTCATGAACATTAACATTAGCCAATGTGAGAGAGGCCTTCAGTTGCTTAGAAGTTACCGTGCGGTCCTTTGTGACCTTGCCAACTATTACACGCCTTGCTCTTGGAGTGATCTTTGTTGGTCAACCACTCCTGGGGAGGGTAACAATGGTCTTGAATTTCCTCCATTTGTACACAATCTGTCTGATTGTGGATTGGTGGAGTCCAAACTCTTTAGAGATGGTTTTGTAACCTTTTCCAGCCTGATGAGCATCAACAACGCTTTTTCTGAGGTCCTCAGAAATCTCTTTTGTTCGTGCCATGATACACTTCCCCTAACATGTGTTGTGAAGATCAGACTTTGATAGATCTCTGTTCTTTAAATAAAACAAGGATGCCCACTCACACCTGATTGTCATCCCATTGATTGAAAACACCTGACTCGAATTTCACCTTCAAATTAACTGCTAATCCTAGAGGTTCACATACTTTTGCCACTCATAGATATGTAATATTGGATCATTTTTCTCAATAAATAAATTACCAAGTATAATATTTTTATCTCATTTGTTTAACTGGGTTCTCTTTATCTACTTTTAGGACTTGTGTGAAAATCTGATGATGTTTTAGGTCATATTTATGCAGAAATATAGAAAATTCTAAAGGGTTCACAAACTTTCAAGCGCCACTGTAAGCTCATATGTGAGTCAAGGCAGGTGAGCAAATACTTTTGGCAATATAGTGTATGTTTACATCGGCAACACTTAACTTCTGGTACCTGGCTATCAACGACTTGACATCACATCCTGGGCACCATATTGGTTGCCCATGGGCAATAAAACTTGATGTGCTTTTGGACATTTAAGCACATAAAGTTCTTATGATAGCTAATCAGCTGGCTGCATTTGTTTGCATTATTATAGAGTAATTAGGGCTTGCACTATTGATATCACTCATGTTTAAATGCTGCATGGGTACACTTTAACCACGAACAAACTTTCGTGATTAACTTTAATCACGAACAAAAAAAACTAACCACAAGCCTTTCCTTAACCATAAGCTAAACCTAATTAAACTTCGAAAAGCCCTTTGAAGAACTGAGGACCAGATAAAATGTCCTCACTTCCCAAAAATGTCCATTGTTGGTAAAAAAAAAATTTATTCCTGTCCTCAATATGTAGCAAGTACAAGTACACACACACACAGAGTTCACATCAATTACCTCTGCAGATGGTGGCTCAGTGCTGGAACACAGTGAGATACTCTTGCTGCCTCACACAGAGTGGTATAAAATTCTTTGACAGTCACATAATGCAGTGTGATGTGTGAAGCCTCCTATAGGCAAATCTTTGTGAAAGACAGAGGGATATATGTGTGTGTAATATATATATATATATATATATATATATATATATATATATATATATATATATATATATAAAATTTGTGAGTGCGTGTTTACATGGTCGAAAAAGCACAGCCTACTGCAGTCACATTGGATAGAAACATATGTGTAGCTGCCTGTTTGTCAGTCGAGAGGAAACGCAAATGGATAGATTGGTGCAGAGTCATAGTAGCTGTAGGCAGATGATTGATTCAGTGCAGTTAAATAAGGGGTAAATAAACATATTAGAACAATGCTGCTGTTTATGCGGGTCAGCTGAAAGATTGGTTGTGTCTCCGCCAGCTCTTGCCATCAGCTCCATCCCACCAAAGACACAGCAAATATGATGCTGATTTTAGACGAGGTGGGACTGCAGGGGTTCACGGTGCATTATCATCTAATAATAGAAGACTAACAGTAAAAAGAGCAAGCTCCTTGGATGTTCTGTTATGCTGTCGTCAGCTAAAGGCCTGTTACTGCTAGATGCTCCATTAATGTGATGGAGAAGGATCATGACAGCAAGGCATCAGTCTTTCTGAAGATCCTTAAAGGAAGTGCAGCCTGACACATGTGAGCAAGCAAAATTAAGTAATGCTTTACAATAGAGTGTATCTGTTTTCAGACAGAATACACTACATGGAGAATACACAAACATGAAAAGGGTCAAAATATATAAGCCATTTCAATCATTTCCCACTAACTTTGGATCTGTTTTAAAACTTGCTTTAGTGTGTGTCTGTTCCACCACATTTAAAGTGTAAACTTTCAGAGCATGCAGTAGATATTGCTGCTAGTTTGCTCACTATCACTGTGAACTAACAGAACTTTTCATGCTCTTTTCCATTTCATTTCTTTTACTCCATCATATCCCTCTGTTCAGGAAATATGTTTTATACAACATTTCCTCTCAACTGGCTCACACTTTTATAAACTACATCATATAAGTTAGAGCTTGAGCCTTCATTTTCGTGTATACTTTGCCCTTTTTTTCTGTGACTATGTTTATGTCTTCACTTCTTCTCTTACTGCCTAATCAATCACCTTCATTAGAGGGTAAATGTACAGAACTTAATTGGGGCCTAATCAGGAAGGAGGAGCCTGCCCCTGTTGAATTCTCTTGTACGGTATTTAATTTTGGGCACACAAACAGCTTTGTTACATAGTTCAACTCCTCCACCTGCACGACCTAAGTGTTTCTGAGACAAAATTTTACAAAATAGTTTTAAAAAAATAATCGATTGGCCTTTTTTACTATTTTCACAAAAAATCTTGAATTGTTTTGTACATGAATCACAAATCTGCATTTATTCTGGTGTATTGCATTTTGTTTCACCCTATTCCACACTCCTGTGTTACCATTTATTTTAATGTGCGTTGGACTTGGGGATGTATTTGAAGTTGTGAAAACAGTATAAAAAGCCTAGATACTGTCAAGTGCCTCAAAATGATGCCCAAATGACACCCATTACACTGATGGAGGATGAGAAGGATGAGTGGAGAATGAAGTTTTAAATCCACAAGGGGAAAAAAAGCCTAGCCGAAATGAATGTGTAATGAAGAGAGAGAGAGAGAGATAGAGAGAGATTAGAAAGAAATGGAGGGAGATGGAGGGAATTTCAGCTTGTGATGAATGAAGCCTTTTTAGGCAAAAGTGTAGATGTGTGCAAGCTGCTTTAGTGTTAATGGGGTCTCTGTTGTTCACCTCACTGAGCTGCTGCCATCTCGTCTGATGGCATTAAAACTCATCCTTCACATGCAAATGGACATTTAATAACAGCTGCTGCAACATGAACAGTTCAAATCTGAGCACTATGAATATTGCCTTGTTTGCATTATAACTGACTACACAGAAAGGGTGAAAAGCCATGATATTTATTTACAAATGGACTTCATTGTAACTATTGTGGTCACCTTTAATAAACATTTTGCAAAAGAAATAATGGGCCAACACAACCAAATACACAAGTGAGCGAAGTGAAGGAGTGAAATATTTTTTCAACATGAGAAGATAAACTTCATATCTTCGCATGACCATGTAATATTCTTTTTATTATACATACACATCCACACAAAAAGTACGCAAGTTAATCAAAAGAATTTTAATTTTGAACCAGTTTGCCATTTTGACAAGTGTCAAATCAGCGGGAGAACCTTGTAAGTGACGTCATTGATATCCTCATGAGTTAAGATATTGGAAAATATGTTACTGAGGTCCAGGATGTATTTCATATGAAAAATACAAGTTTTTCAACATGAGAAGATAAACTTCACATCTTCAAGCCAATGTGTAATTTTCTTTTTATTATATAGACACATTCACAAACAAAAATTATGCAACTTAATCAAAACAATTTATCAATATCCTCACTAGTGAGGATATCAGAAAATATGTTACTCAGTGTCCTGTATGTAGTTTGTATGAAAAATATGAGCGGCGTATATTCCAGTAAAACACTCATGTCTATATAATAAATATAAATATGGTGAACAGTCAGCCATAACATTAAAACCACTGACAGGTGACATGAATAACATAGATTATCTCATTACAATGGTACCTGTCAATGGGTGGGATATATTAGGCAGCAAGAGAGCAGTCAGTTCTTGAAGCTGATGTGTTGGAAGCAGGAAAAATGGGCAAGTGTAAGGATCTCAGCAACTCTGACAAGGGCCAAATTGTGATCGCTAGATGACTGGGTCTCAGCATCTTCAAAATGGCACATCTTGTGGGGTGTTCCTGGTATGCAGTGGTTAGTACCTACCAAAAGTGGTCCAAGGAAGGACAACCAGTGAGCCAGCAACAGGGTCATGGGTGTCAAAGGCTCATTGATTTGCACAGGGCACGAAGCCTAGCCCATATGGTCCAATACCATAGAAGAGCTACTGTAACACAAACTGCTGAAAAAGTTAATGCTGGCTAAAAGAGAAAGGTGTAAGCATTAACTCCACATGGATATATATTTGTGTGTGTGTGTGTGTGTGTGTGTGTGTGTGTGTGTGTGTGTGTGTGTGTGTGTGTGTGTTTGGACCAAATCTGAAGGTCATTAACAAAAGTAAAGTAATTAAATTAGATTAATTTTTACAGACCAATATCAGCCATTTTTGCATTATATTATGAAGCTGAAATTTAAAATTGTCAACAAAAGTTTGATATAAAATAAAAGTGAAAAGGCATGGCACACACGATAATCCTGTGATAGATATCTGAGCTCTCAAATGTTTTGTTATTGTTGTTGCTGTTGTTGTGCATGTTCTGTGCATTTTTTCTTGCAATGTTGAAGTGTATGAAGAAGTTGTAAGTTATGTGTCTGGCATAAGGGCAGGTTTCCTTGGGAGAATCTATAAATAACCAACATCCTAGTGTAATGTTATGACATGTTACTAGTTGTGAGTTGAAATACAGACAAAGTAACAGTCTTCCAGGGTCTGGAGTCTAGTGAACATATTGGCCTTGCGCTCTGGGTGGGAATTAAATCTTCAAAGAGCCTCTGTTCTTCTCCATTAAGAGCATGCACTCTGTTATTGTTGTGGTGGCTGTTCATGGTGTTAAAGCTGCAGTAATAATACTTTGGGCATGGTTGTACCTTTAAAGTCCCCCTGAAATCAAACCGGATGTTCCTGAGCTTTTTGTACCTGTCACTTGGTATTGTGGACACCATTACAATACTATATCTGGAGGAAAATAGGAAAAAATATATATATATATATACATATATATATATATATGGGCGGCACGGTGGTGTAGTGGTTAGCGCTGTCGCCTCAGAGCAAGAAGGTCTGAGTTCGAGCCCCGTGGCCGGCGAGGGCCTTTCTGTGTGGAGTTTGCATGTTCTTGAAGTTTCTTTTGCAAACCGTGTCCGCGTGGGTTTCCTCCGGGTGCTCCGGTTTCCCCCACAGTCCAAAGACATGTAGCTTAGGTTAACTGATGACTCTAAATTGACCGTAGGTGTGAATGGGAGTGTGAATGGTTGTCTGTGTCTATGTGTCGGCTCTGTGATAACCTGGCGACTTCTCCAGGGTGTACCCAGCCTTTCGCCCGTAGTCAGCTGGGATAGGCTCCAGCTTGCCTGCGACCTTGTAGAACAAGATAAAGTGGCTAGAGATAATGAGATGAGATGAGATGATATATATAATATACAACCCGAGTCCAAAAAAGTTGGGACAAAGTACAAATTGTAAATAAAAACGGAATGCAATAATTTACAAATCTCAAAAACCGATATTGTATTCACAATAGAACATAGACAACATATCAAATGTCGAAAGTGAGACATTTTGAAATTTCATGCCAAATATCGGCTCATTTGAAATTTCATGACAGCAACACATCTCAAAAAAGTTGGGACAGGGGCAATAAGAGGCTGGAAAAGTTAAAGGTACAAAAAAGGAACAGCTGGAGGACCAAATTGCAACTCATTAGGTCAATTGGCAATAGGTCATTAACATGACTGGGTATAAAAAGAGCATCTTGGAGTGGCAGCGGCTCTCAGAAGTAAAGATGGGAAGAGGATCGTCAATCCCCCTAATTCTGCGCCTACAAATAGTGGAGCAATATCAGAAAGGAGTTCGACAGTGTAAAATTGCAAAAAGTTTGAACATATCATCATCTACAGTACATAATATCATCAAAAGATTCAGAGAATCTGGAAGAATCTCTGTGCGTAAGGGTCAAGGCTGGAAAACCATACTGGGTGCCCGTGATCTTCGGGCCCTTAGACGGCACTGCATCACATACAGGCATGCTTCTGTATTGGAAATCACAAAATGGGCTCAGGAATATTTCCAGAGAACATTATCTGTGAACACAATTCACCGTGCCATCCTCCGTTGCCAGCTAAAACTCTATAGTTCAAAGAAGAAGCCGTATCTAAACATGATCCAGAAGCGCAGACGTCTTCTCTGGGCCAAGCCTCATTTAAAATGGACTGTGGCAAAGTGGAAAACTGTTCTGTGGTCAGACGAATCAAAATTTGAAGTGCTTTATGGAAATCAGGGACGCTGTGTCATTCGGACTAAAGAGGAGAAGGACGACCCAAGTTGTTATCAGCGCTCAGTTCAGAAGCCTGCATCTCTGATGGTATGGGGTTGCATTAGTGTGTGTGGCATGGGCAGCTTACACATCTGGAAAGACACCATCAATGCTGAAAGATATATCCAGGTTCTAGAGCAACATATGCTCCCATCCAGACGACGTCTCTTTCAGGGAAGACCTTACATTTTCCAACATGACAATGCCAAACCACATACTGCATCAATTACAGCATCATGGCTGCGTAGAAGAAGGGTCCGGGTACTGAACTGGCCAGCCTGCAGTCCAGATCTTTCACCCATAGAAAACATTTGGCGCATCATTAAATGGAAGATACGACAAAAAAGACCACAGTTGAGCAACTAGAATCCTACATTAGACAAGAATGGGTTAACATTCTTATCCCTAAACTTGAGCAACTTGTCTCCTCAGTCCCCAGACGTTTACAGACTGTTGTAAAGAGAAAAGGGGATGTCTCACAGTGGTAAACATGGCCTTGTCCCAACTTTTTTGAGATGTGTTGTTGTCATGAAATTTAAAATCACCTAATTTTTCTCTTTAAATGATACATTTTCTCAGTTTAAACATTTGATATGTCATCTATGTTCTATTCTGAATAAAATATGGAATTTTGAAACTTCCACATCATTGCATTCTGTTTTTATTTACAATTTGTACTTTGTCCCAACTTTTTTGGAATCAGGGTTGTATATATAAACTAAGTTTTGGTGATATTCTTGCATCAAATGCACAGCTTGTCACTTCTGAGAAAAGAGATTTGTTTTATGATTCATGTCTATTCAAAATGTCATGTTTGTCTCATTAAATGCTTTCTTGACCATATGTCATATACAGTGGTGCTTGAAAGTTTGTGAACCCTTTAGAATTTTCTATATTTCTGCATAAATATGACCTAAAACATCATCAGATTTTCACACAAGTCCTAAAAGTAGATAAAGAGAACCCAGTTAAACAAATGAGACAAAAATATCATACTTGGTCATTTATTTATTGAGGAAAATGATCCAATATTACATATCTGTGAGTGGCAAAAGTATGTGAACCTTTGCTTTCAGTATCTGGTGTGACCCCTTGTGCAGCAATAACTGCAGCTAAACATTTCCAGTAACTGTTGATCAGTCCTGCACACCGGCTTGGAGGAATTTTAGCTTATTCCTCCATACAGAACAGCTTCAACTCTGGGATGTTGGTGGGTTTCCTCACATGAACTGGTCGCTTCAGGTCCTTCCACAACATTTTTTGTTTGGATTAAGGTCAGGACTTTAACTTGGACATTCCAAAACATTAGTTTTATTCTTCTTTAACCATTCTTTGGTAGAACAACTTGTGTGCTTAGGGTCGTTGTCTTGCTGCATGACCCACCTTCTCTTGAGATTCAGTTCATGGACAGATGTCCTGACATTTTCCTTTAGAATTCGCTGCTATAATTTAGATTCCATTGTTCCATCAATGATAGCAAGCCATCCTGGCCCAGATGCAGCAAAACAGGCCCAAACCATGATACTACCACCACCATGTTTCACAGATGGGATAAGGTTCTTATGCTGGAATGCAGTGTTTTCCTTTCTCCAAACATAACGCTTCTCATTTACAACAAAGTTCTATTTTGGCCTCATCCATCCACAAAACATTTTTCTAATACCCTTCTGGCTTGTCCACATGATCTTTAACAAACTGCAGACGAGCAGCAATGTTCTTTTTGGAGAGCAGTGGCTTTCTCCTTGCAACCCTGCCATGCACACCATTGTTGTTCAGTGTTCTCCTGATGGTGGGCTCATGAACATTAACATTAGCCAATGTGAGAGAGGCCTTCAGTTGCTTAGAAGTTACCCTGGGGTCCTTTGTGACCTCACCAACTATTACACGCCTTGCTCTTGGAGTGATCTTTGTTGGTCGACCACTCCTGGGGAGGGTAACAATGGTCTTGAATTTCTTCCATTTGTACACAATCTGTCTGACTGTGGATTGGTGGAGTCCAAACTCTTTAGAGATGGGTTTGTAACCTTTTCCAGCCTGATGAGCATCAACAACACTTTTTCTGAGGTCCTCAGAAATCTCTTTTGTTCGTGCCATAATACACTTCCACAAACATGTGTTGTAAAGATCAGGCTTTGATAGATCCCTGTTCTTTAAATAAAACAGGGTGCCCACTCACACCTGATTGTCATCCCATTGATTGAAAGCACCTGAGTCTAATTTCACCTTCAAATTAACTGGTAATCCTAGAGGTTCACTTACTTTTGCCACTCACAGATATGTAATATTGGATCATTTTCCTCAATTAATAAATGACCAAGTATGATATTTTTGTCTCATTTGTTTAACTGGGTTCTCTTTATCTACTTTTAGGACTTGTGTGAAAATCTGATGATGTTTTAGGTCATATTTATGCAGAAATATAGAAAATTCTAAAGGGTTCACAAACTTTCACGCACCACTGTATGCCGCTTTATCAGACCCAAGTGAGAGAATGTGATTACAACTTTTCAGATTGTCGGGGCTTCTCCATCAGTCAGAGTATGTAAAAAACTGTCTTGAGTTTTTTGTTGTTCACCATATTTAGCTAGAATATTAGCCTCATGTTAGGTTTGTTTACATTCAGCTGGGTCATGGAATATCTTGAACAACTGACTGTTGTGTAAGTCAGTCAGTCTCTTCAATATGCCATCACTCTGATGATCTTTATCTTTGGTAGGTTTTTGGTGGTATAAAACTTTCTCTCCTTTTTCCTGATCAGGCTTTAAATGATGTATGCATTCATATTTCAGCTAAGGAGAATTCATAAATTGGCCTATTTCTTTCTAATATCAATTAATAATTCAGTCAGAGCAGTATAGACAGTGGTAGCTGTAAGATTTGCTGTCTAACATGCACCATGTTGGCATCAGTGTAAAGCTTACTATGCTGAGGTTATGCCATTATATCTTGGCAGATAGTAGTGTTGTAATGCAATAATGCAAAAGATTGTGTGTGTGTGTGTGTGTGTGTGTGTGTGTGTGTGTGTGTGTGTGTGTGTGTGTGTGTGTGTGATTCAATAACCAGCCTTGTGACATGTCTTCTGGGGTAGAAGATAGAGTTGTAATTTTCCTCAGTGCAGTGATAAGGGCCTCTCCCTGCAATAACTTCGTAGAAGCTGATATACTTAAATTGTCTGAATATTAAAAGCCATTTTTTCTTGTGGAAGATATAAAAGAGGAGTATTTTCTCTGGTGTAATGTTTTATATATGCTCTGTTTTACATATCTCACCAAGACCAATGTTTAATGAGAAATGTATGACAAAAAAATAATCTAAATGATGTCCCACTTATTTACTGAAGCCATTCTGAGATATTCTGTCATATCTGAGCAATTCTGATTATTAATTCAAAAAACAAAAAAAAATCATCCTTTAGGTATTATCTATTTACTTATATTTTAAGAAAGTACAATATAATATAATATAATATAATATAATATAATATAATATAATATAATATAATATAATATAATATAATATAATGTCTTGGGCAGCACGGTGGTGTAGTGGTTAGTGCTGTCGCCTCACAGCAAGAAGGTCTGGGTTTGAGCCCCATGGCCGGCGAGGACCTTTCTGTGCGGAGTTTGCATGTTGTCCACGTGGGTTTCCTCTGGGTGCTCCAGTTTCCCCCACAGTCCAAAGACATGCAGGTTAGGTTAACTGGTGACTCTAAATTGACCGTAGGTGTGAATGTGAATGGTTGTCTGTGTCTATGTGTCAGCCCTGTGATGACCAGGCAACTTGTCCAGGGTGTACCCCGCCTTTCGCCCGTAGTCAGCTGAGATAGGCTCCAGCTTGCCTGCGACCCTGTAGAACAGGATAAAGCGTCTAGAGATAATGAGATGAGATGAGACTTTTTTTTTTCTTGGTTCCCAGGAGGATATGGCACCACTACAAACCTGATAAGAGAAGGCCACCCACCCAAACTTACAGACCAGGCAAGGAGGGCATTAATCAGAGATGCAACAAAGACACCAAAGATAACACTGAAGGAGTTGCAAAGATCCACAGTGGAAATTGGAATATCTGTCCATAGGACCACTTTAAGCCATACGCACCACAGAGTAGGGCTTCATGGAAGAGTGGCCAGAAAAAAGCCATTGCTTAAGAAAATACGTTTGGAGTTTGCCCAGCAGCATGTGGCAGACTCCCCAAACACATGGAAGAAGAGTCTCTGGTCAAATGAGACTAAAATTGATCTTTTTGGTCATCATGGGAAATGCCATGTGTGGTGCAAACCCAACACCATTCCTACAGTGAAGCATGGTGGTGGTAGCATCATGCTGTGGGGATATTTTTCATCTGCAGGGACAGGAAAGCTGGTCAGGACTGAAGGAAAAATGGATGGCACTAAATACAGGGCAATTCTGGAGGAAAACCTGTTTGAGTCAGCCAGAGGTTTGAGACTGGGATGAAGGTTCACATTCCAGCAGGACAATGACCCTAAACATACTGCTAAAACTACACTGGAGTGGTTTAAAGGGAAATATTTAAATGTCTTGGAATGGTCTAATCAAAGACCAGACCTCAATCCAATTGAGAATCTGTGGCATAACTTGAAGACTGCTGTACACCAACACAACCCACCTAACTTGAAAGAGTTGGAGCAGTTTTGCCTTGAGGAATGGGCAAAAATCCCAGTGGCTAGATATGCTAAGCTAATAGAGACAGACCCCATGAGACTTGTAGCTGTAATTGCAGCAAAGGTGGCTCTACAAAATATTGACCTTTTTGTGTGTGTGTGTGTGGGGGGGGGAGGAATACCTATGCACACTCCAGATTTCTGTTTTTTCATCTTAATTATTGTTTATGCCACAATAAAACAACAATTTTCCCCTTTAAAGTTATAGGCATGTTATTGTTGTGTAACTCAAATGGCGCTAACCCCCAAAACATCCATTTTAATTCCAGCTAGTAATGAGACAAAACAGGACTAGCATGAAGGGGGATGAATATTTTTGCAAGACACTGTACATACAGGCCACTTTTTCCATAGAATAAAAACATGTTTTCTATTCCCTTCTATTGGGTTTATTGATGGCATGCAGTATTGTTATCATATCGCTTATCCTCCATGTATTATGGCACTCTCCCCAATGGAGAATGAGTATGCAATATTGTTATAATATTGCACATTGTCAAGACAACACAAACTCACACATAGGAGCTCATGCGAAGCTCCAAAGGCAAAATTTTTCTGCTGCACATGCGCAGAATCATTTTTTGTCAGCCAGGAAAGAGAGAAGACGAGGCTCATCCAGTGCTAAGTTTAAGCACTAAATAAATAAACTGAAAACTGAAACTAAAGACGTGCTGAACACCTGAAAGGCTACCAAAACTTCATTATATATTCCTCACGCATATTTATAAAAGAAAAACATACTGTGGCAGCGGGAGCATGGCCTAGTGTCAGTTTGTGAATGGAGGGCGAGGCCAGGGAAGGTGAGTGGCAAAGTCAATGCACCTCTTGTCGATTAATGTTTTGTGTGTGTGTGTGTGTGTGTGTGTGTGTGTGTGTGTGTGTGTGTGTGTGTGTGTGTGTGTGTGTGCGTGTTGCAGTGACGGTGGAGGATAGGAAAGGAGGGACAGAGCAAAGAGGAGAGATCTCTCAGACCAGAACACAACTGTGTGTGTGTGTGTGTGTGTGTGTGTGTGTGTGTGTGTGTGTGCACGTGTGTGTGTGTCCGCGTGCATCCATCTGTGTGTGAATAGAAATGGATAGTTAAAACTGAAAAGCAACACGAGGTCCCAAAATAAAAGCGTGTGTGAACATCATCTCTCACCTGCCATTCTTCTGTACTTCACCCACATCAGGGACATATTACATATACCAACAGACATTGAAAAACTGGAAAAGAGACATGTGACAGATGTAAAACTTCCACGCTAGCAAGTGACTGTGACAGTTTGTAAACAAAGATAGCCGTGAGGTTTGCTCCATTAGCGGCTTGACTGCACTAGCATTGGCCTGCGCTATCATTGGCCTGTGATAGCATTAGCCTTCACTAACATTATACAGGCTAGAAGGTAACTGGATTGCTGCACTAACAGCACTGAGTTGCAGGTAAGTTCACATTGGCCTTCGCTAACACTACTGCTGAATGCTACATCAGCTAGAAGGACTACCACGCTAACAGCACCAAGTTGCAGGTAAGCTTGCCTTTGAGAATGCTGATATGAAGAGAGTATGTATGTATGTATGTATGTATGTATGTATGTATGTATGTATGTATGTATGTATGTATGTATGTATAATAATTATAATATTGGCTGGCTTTGTTTTGTGGTCTATCAGATATATTCCATTCAGCTAGCATGATATTGAACTCATCTTCAACTCATTCAGTATCATGCCTGAATGGAATATATCTGATAAACCACTCAAAGTCAGCCAATATTATTTAAATATAATATCTCATCTCATCTCATTATCTCTAGCTGCTTTATCCTGTTCGACAGGGTCGCAGGCAAGCTGGAGCCTATCCCAGCTGACTACGGGAGAAAGGTAAATATAATATAATATAATATCTCATCTCATTATCTCTAGCCGCTTTATCCTTCTACAGGGTCGCAGGCAAGCTGGAGCCTATCCCAGCTGACTACGGGCAAAAGGCGGGGTACACCCTGGACAAGTCGCCAGGTCATCACAGGGCTGACACATAGACACAGACAACCATTCACACTCACATTCACACCTACGGTCAATTTAGAGTCACCAGTTAACCTAACCTGCATGTCTTTGGACTGTGGGGGAAACCGGAGCACCCGGAGGAAACCCACGCGGACACGGGGAGAACATGCAAACTCCACACAGAAAGGCCCTCGCCGGCCCCGGGGCTCGAACCCAGGACCTTCTTGCTGTGAGGCGACAGCGCTAACCACTACACCACCGTGCCGCCCATAATATAATATAATATAATATAATATAATATAATATAATATAATGTGGCACGGTGGTTTAGTGGTTAGCACTGTTGCCTCACAGCAAGAAGGTTCTGGGTTCAAGCCCAGTGGCTGATAGGGGCCTTTCTGTGTGGAGTTTGCATGTTCTCCCCGTGTCTGCATGGGTTTCCTCCGGGTGCTCTGGTTTCCCCCACAGTCCAAAGACATGCAGGTTAGGCTAATTGGTGGCTCTAAATTGACTGTAGGTGTGAATGTGAGTGTGAATGGTTGTTTGTCTCTGTGTCAGCCCTGCGATAATCTGGCGATTTGTCCAGGGTGTACCCCATCTCTTGCCCATAGTCAGCTGGGATAGGCTCCAGCTTGCCCACAACCCTGCACAGGATAAGCGGCAACAGATAATGGATGGATGGATAATAAAATATAGGGCAGCACAGTGGTGTAGTGGTTAGCACTGTCGCCTCACAGCAAGAAGGTTCTGGGTTCAAGTGCAGTGGCTGATGGGGGCCTTTCTGTGTGGAGTTTGCATGTTCTTCCCGTGTGTGCGTGGGTTTCCTCCGGGTGCTTAGGTTTCCCCCACAGTCCAAAGACATGCAGTTAGGTTAACTGGTGGCTTGAAATTGACCGTAGGTGTGAATGTGAGTGTGAATGGTTCTTTGTCTCTATGCCCATGTTTACATTAGACCGTATCAGCGGATCATCAGATTAACGTTTTTAAAACGATTAGTGTGCACACAGCAACACCAATACACGATTTGCGTGCACACAGCAACACCAATACACGGATACGCTCGGCTCCGCAGGCATCCTGCGCTCCAAATCACTCCGCCCTGAACAGCGAGTGCCCTCTGGAGGGTGCGCACTCCGGCCTTGCGCAGCTCACAGAGCACGCGAGTGAAGTGCACAAGCTGTGATTCGGGACTGAGCCGCTGTGTGTGTGATCCCAGCGCATATCACTTACCACTTGCAAGTGGAAGGATGGCAAGCCTAAAGACAATCATAACTACACAATGGGCAGTATTTGCATCAGTATTTGCAGTATTTTCATACTTTTATACTCTTTAATGAAAGGTGATACAAGGCGGAAGTCCGCGCCGTTTTTCAGCAGTCACATCACATGACCAACGCCAGCGAATCAGGAAGGTGGATGTCACAGTGACATTGTCCAATGACGACGCCAGCTAGAGCTCAGCACAGCGTATCCGCGTATCTGCGTATTCTCAATGTTTACACAGCACCGGAGCTGACACGATCTGGATTGAATACGTGGACCCTGGTGGATTCCCGTTTCCCGGCATTTCCAGGCGGTTTAATGTAAACAGACAGTGCATCCGCGAAGAAAACGAGACAGATACGGTCTAATGTAAACTTGGCCTATGTATCAGCCCTGTGACTTGTCCAGGGTCTACCATGCCTCTCACCCATTGTCAGCTGGGATAGATGCCAGCTTGCCTGCAACCCTGCACAGGATAAGCGGCTACAGATAATGGGTGGATGGATGGATAATATCATATAATAAAATGGAAGGTGGCATAGAGTGCAGTGGTTTGCACTGTTATCTTACAACAAGAATCTTCTTGGTTCAAACTTTGTGGCTGACTGGGGGCTTTCTGTGTAGAGTTTGCATGTTCTCCCTGTGCCTGCATGGGTTTCCTCCCACAGTCCAAAGACATGTGGATCAGGTCAACAAGGTACTTTAAAGTGCATATCACAGGTAAATTCAGGAGCAAGATCAATGTAATTCTCCTATTTTATATTCAACGTTGGTCAAATATGTCACATTTTACATTTTCTGCAGTTTTTTTACCTTGCACAATACCAGAAATATTCAGTTGAAATCAAGCCATTTGAGGCGAATCTGTCCACCTCTGAAAAAACTTGGCATTTGGATTTCCCAGGAAACATTGATTTTCGTGATGTCACGTGCGGGACGCCTCCTTCTGAATCCTACGTCAGCGCTGGTTTGTTTATGAGAAAACGACCTGGTGGTTTTCTGCAAATTTCTTCAATGTTATCACATAATTATTAAAATGGTTAACAGATGTATCGTAGGAGGGTGTAGCAACACCAATCCTGATGGGATTAGTACTCATCGTTTTCCAAAAAGACCAGACAATGAGAGAGAAATGGGAGCACTTCATGTGAGGCACCCGGAAAAATTGGCTACATGCTACAGACTACAGCATTATTTGCAGTGCTCACTTCACAAGGCCTGACGACTTTGAGAGCTATTTGCAGTGGGAAATGGGCTTCACGAGGCAACTTGATCTCTGAAAAAAGACACAGTTCCATCTGTCAGAATGCCCAAAGCAACACCGTCTCCATCTGTGTCAGCGTCACCAAAGGAGCCAGCCATGTTCGTCTCCCCTGACAGAAGGCGAAGTGCCGCATCCACTGAGGCCCTCGAAGCCGAGGACCAAGCAGAGCCGAGAAAAAGACCAAGAAAATTGGCAATTCACAAGTTGACTGTTGCCAGGGTAAAAAATAATTCTGACATCTCATTATATTCTTCATCCAAAGGTGAAGTAACATTGTGCTCAGGTGACAATTCCATATTTCAATGCAAAACCGCTAGCTGCTAAACTTGGTCTACACAGGCTGTGCACTGAAACAGTGCAAGCTCTCACAGCCTGCTGGTGGTTCCACAGGTGACATCACGAATCTGGCTCCAGACTCCCTTGGGATTTTTCCAGACGCGTTTTGTTATTATTATTATTTTTTTTGCTGTAGACAGATGGCCTTGTGCAAAATTACCCTTATGGATGAGTGTGTAAAGGGACATACTTTCATATAAAAAAAAATGAAATTGGTCCAGGATATGCACTTTAAATTGCCCATAGATCTGAATAGTTGCTTGTCTCTGTGTTAGTCCTGTGATAGATTGGCAACCTGCCCAGTGTGTACCCTGCCCCTCGCCTGACGTCATCTGGGAATGGCTCCAGCTTCCCTTGACCCTAACAGATAAGCAGTATAGACAATGGATAGATAGCAAAATAGAGCTTCCTATATTGGTTTATATCATTGATTATTGATTATTCTAGCAGGGTGGGAAATAAGGAATTTTAAGCAGACTGTCACAGGACAGACAAGTCTGAAATGTTGCCTGTCTGTCCAAATTTCAGCCTATCCAAATGATGGGCCAAAGGCCTGGAACAATGCAGCAGCCAGGATTCGGGGCCCACCTTTGGGCCCAGGAAGCTGAAGGGCTTCAGATGCCTAGAGAGGGCTTCTTAGTTATTTCCAGGCACATTTTTGTGATCTTCAATACACTTCAATTTGAATACAGTTTCCAAGAAAATGTAAGAAGATTCAAGAAAAACATGCTTAAAGTTATACCCAAAGAAACAGTGGTACACACAGGTCAGTTCCATGTCTAGAAAAAAATATGGGGGGCAAGGATGTTCCAGTTGGTTACAACTTACTGGTACTATATATAACATATAGTACTACATATATATATATATATATATATATATATATATATATATATATATATATATATATATAACATAGGTACTATATATGATTGATTATATGATATGACTATAACACTCATGAAACATTATGTCAACAATGACTATTTTTTATATTATGTTTACAATAAGTCTATAAGAAATTTCGTAATTAACAATACAACTTTTCTTACATAATAGAGTTAAAATTTTGAGTATGAGATTTCAAGTAATTTTGGAACAAAATGACTTTTAAAATGACTCAAAACTAAACATGGAAATATTATCTGGCATTCAGACTAAAGTCTTCTGGACTAGAACTTAGAAGATTGAAGAAAAAAAATCTATTAAAATATAAATCTACATCCTACCATGCATATGACTATGACTGTCATTCTTTATTATGAATGGAAAAAATGCACATAATAATAACAACATAATCACTGATTGCCAGTTTGGTAATTAACAAAATATTGTACTGCAAAGTTTCATGTAAAGTGAACTCAATCAACTGACTGGATCAATCAGATATCGTCAACCCAAAAACACTCTGCATCGTGTAATAAAAACAGCAGTGAATACTGAGTGTATTATTATTGTCTTATTGAATGTGCCACTCAGGGAGAGGGAGGTGCCTGTAAATTTTGGCAGGCTAGGACCTTCTGTGGCCAAGTTATGAATTTTTAAATCCCCGTGCACGCGAACGACTGGAGCCAGGGCTCATGCTAAAGTTTTCCACGATCCGTGCTTGCTCCTGATGTTGGATCAGGTCATGCCTGAGCTCATTCAAAAGGGCTCGGGCAAAGGGAGGTGCCTGTACATTTTGGTGGGGATGGGACTTTGGGTGGCCAAGTTATGAATTTTTAAAGGCTGGCTCGAACCAAGGCTCATGTTAAAGTTTCTCGGGGCTCCAGGGCGAATAGCAGGCCAAGCCACAGTTGTAGTAGACCATACCTGGGCTGGTTCGAAAGGGCTCGGGGAGAGGGAGATGCCTGAGACCATCAGTGACTGAGTTATGAAATTTTAAAGTTGGGCCCATGGGGGCCCCCATTTCACAGGCCGTGTTACGACATAATGTATTCATCCAGTGTAACATTTGGAAGAAAATTAGAAGTAGATTCGGCTCATATCTTTACAATTTTTCATGGGCCATCCAATAT
Organism: Neoarius graeffei; assembly: GCF_027579695.1. Classification (NCBI taxonomy): domain Eukaryota; kingdom Metazoa; phylum Chordata; class Actinopteri; order Siluriformes; family Ariidae; genus Neoarius; species Neoarius graeffei. Next base: position 58,646,576 of record NC_083573.1, on the reverse strand, counting down.
GATGCTTTTGAAATACAGATGGACACATTCGAATTATTTTTTATCGGCCATCCAGTCCAATGCTTTTGAAATACAGACAGACAAATGCAAAAATTACTGGTAAATGCCTGCCGGTCCAGCCTTATTTCTCACACTGTTCTTGTTCCAAAGTAATTCTCCAGAAAAATAATGTTGGCAGATATTGGAGCCAAACTCAGCATTTAAAATGGATGTGTCTTGCTGGACTTGACCAAATGGGTGCTGAATTCCATCAAAATACACCCATTTGAAAATATTCTGTATTTTTCTAACTCTGTGCTATGTAACGCCTCACAGCTACAACAGACAGAACACAGAAATGGACCCAGGCAGGTAAAAGTCCTGTTTTATGAAAACGCTCTCGAAGTGGGAGAGAGGGGACTAAGGAGAAAAGTAAAGCAAAGTCTTCTTGGAAGCATGTTGTCATTGTGGTTGCTTTCTGTGAAGAAAGAGGGAGAAACCATCAGCATTGCTATCAAATGGAAATGTGACCAGCCTTTGACATTAATTTGCCTTTGCCATCCACTGCAGGGGTGTGTGGTCAGTCACCAGGATAAAATGCTTGCCTACCATATAATACCTGAGATCTTCTACTGCCCATTTTATTGCCAGAGCTTATGGAGAGCATGGGGTGTTCCTTTCCCTTGAAGAATTGGGAAAGCATGGCACCCAGGCCCATTTTGGACACATCTGTATGCATCAGTGCATTGAAATCAGGATTCCAGAGCAGCAGCAAGCTAGTGAGTGCACGGAATAACCTGCTCCACCACTTTGGACCATTGTATATGGTCTGGCTGTCCCTTTGTCAGGTTGGAGAGGGGAGATGGTAGGGAGGAGAAATTAGAGACAAATCTGTGATAATATTCCACCAACCCCAAGAAGGCCTGTCACTTGGTGATGAGCCTGGGGTACCCTTTGATGGCCTCAAACATCTTCTCCTGTGGAACAACCCAGGTACTGAACCTTGGTCAGCCACAGCTGGCACTGGCAGGGGTTCACCATCAGCCCCACCTTTCAGACTTCTCCTAATATCTCTCTCAGATTGTGTACATAATCTGCCCAAATGGATGAGTGAATAATGATGTCATCTAGATATATGGCGATGAATGGGCAGTGTAGCTGGAAGATGATATCCATCAGCCTTTGGAAAGTCTGCAGAACACCATGGAGGCCAAAGGTGAGGCCCTGGTACTGCGAGTGGCCGGATGAGATGCTATATGCTGTCTTGGGCCTGACTTCAGAGGTTATTGCCACCAGGTAGTAGCCTATGGTAAGGTCCAAGGTGGAGATGAAGTAGACCCTCCTGAGGACTGTTACCCCAGGGGAGAGGGTAGTAGTCTAACTCTGAGACCTGGTTGTGCCTCCGGATTTTGTTACAGATGTGAAGGCTTCCATTGGGCTTGGGGATTAAGATGATGGGTTTAGACTAAGGGCTGGCAGACTCCTCAGTTACAGTGGTGCTTTAAAGTTTGTGAACCCCTTAGAATTTTCTATATTTCTGCATAAATATGACCTAAAACATAATCAGATTTTCACACAAGTCCTAAAAGTAGATAAAGAGAACCCAGTTAAACAAATGAGACAAAAATATTATACTTGGTCATTTATTTATTGATGAAAATGATCCAATATTACATATCTGTGAGTGGCAAAAGTATGTGAACCTCTAGGATTAGCAGTTAATTTGAAGGTGAAATTAGATTCAGCTGTTTTCAGTCAATGGGATGACAATCAGGTGTGAGTGGGCACCCTGTTTTATTTAAAGAACAGGGATCTATCAAAGTCTGATCTTCACAACATGTTTGTGGAAGTGTATCATGGCACGAACAAAGGAGATTTCTGAGGACCTCAGAAAAGCGTTGTTGATGCTCATCAGGATGGAAAAGGTTACAAAACCATCTCTAAAGAGTTTGGACTCCACCAATCCACAGTCAGACAGATTGTGTACAAATGGAGCAAATTCAAGACCATTGTTACCCTCCCCAGGAGTGGTCGACCAACAAAGATCACTCCAAGAGCAAGGCGTGTAATAGTCGGCGAGGTCACAAAGGACCCCAGGGTAACTTCTAAGCAACTGAAGGCCTCTCTCACATTAGCCAATGTTAATGTTCATGAGTTCACCATCAGGAGAACACTGAACAACAATGGTGTGCATGGCAGGGTTGCAAGGAGAAAGCTACTGCTCTCCAAAAAGAACATTGCTGCTCACCTGCAGTTTGCTAAATATCATGTGGACAAGCCTGACGGCTATTGGAAAAATATTTTGTGGATGGATGGGACCAAATTACAACTTTTTGGTTTAAATGCGAAGCGTTATGTTTGGAGAAAGGAAAACACTGCATTCCAGCAGAAGAATCTTATCCCATCTGTGAAAGATGGTGGTGGTAGTATCATGGTTTGGGCCTGCTTTGCTGCATCTGGGCCAGGACGGCTTGCCATCATTGATGGAACAATGAATTCTGAATTATACCAGCGAATTCTAAAGGAAAATGTCAGGACATCTATCCATGAACTGAATCTCAAGGGAAGGTGGGTCATGCAGCAAGACAACGACCCTAAGCACACCAATCATTCTACCAAAGAATGGTTAAAGAAGAATAAAGTTAATGTTTTGGAATGGCCAAGTCAAAGTCCTGACCTTGATCCAATCGAAATGTTGTGGAAGGACCTGAAGTGAGCAGTTTGTGTGAGGAAACTCACCAACATCCCAGAGTTGAAGCTGTTCTTTATGGAGGAATGCGCTAAAATTCCTCCAAACCGGTGTGCAGGACTGATCAACAGTTAACGAAAACGTTTAGTTGCAGTTATTGCTGCACAAGGGGATCGCACCAGATACTGAAAGCAAAGGTTCACTTACTTTTACCACTCACGGATATATCATATTGGATCAGGTGCCCACTCACACCTGATTGTCATCCCATTGATTGAAAACACCTGACTCTAATTTCACCTTCAAATTAACTGCTAATCCTAGAGGTTCACATACTTTTGCCACTCACAGATATGTAATATTGCATCATTTTGCTCAATAAATAAAAGACCAAGTATGATTTTTTGTCTCATTTATTTAACTTGGTTCTCTTTATTTACTTTTAGGATTTGTGTGAAAATCTGATGATGTTTTAGGTCATATTTATGCAGAAATATAGAAAATTCTAAAGGGTTCACAAACTTTCAAGCACCACTGTATGCTATTCTGTAGCAGCTTGGTTACCTCTTTTTTGATGGACTGTCCCCTGGCATTTGATAGTGTCCTCACTGAAGCAGGCTATGCCTGGGTGATTCTGTGGGGACAGAGGCACAGGCTGACAAGGCTGGCATCTATCCACTTTTCAGTAGGTTAATATGGTATAGTTGAGGATCTTGTTGCTTACCTAGGTGTTGCAGACAATAGTTCATCAGGCCTATGCTCTCCTGGATGGTGTATGGGCCTTGCCAGTAAGTGAGGTACATGCAGTTATGGTTGGAAAGTAACTGGAGCATTTAGTCACGCAACTGGAACTCCTGGGGCTGGGCCAGCCTGTTGTACACCTGGCTCTGCTTTTGGCTTGGGCCTCCTGCATATGTTGATGGATGATTGACATGACTTGGTTGATCCACTCCTTCATGTCTCAGACAAACTCAACCAATGAGTGGTAGGGGGATGGCTGTTCCTCCCACTCTTCCTTGTCCATGTCAAGCAGGCCCTGGGGTTGCCTCCCAAACAGGAGCTCAAAGGAGGTGAATTCAGCCTGTGATGACTTGCAGATGGAGAACAGAATATAGGGGAGGAGGTGGTCCACGTTTCTTCCATCTTCATCCACTGCCCAACACAACATCCTATTCAGGGTTTGCTTGAACCTTCTTAAACTGCAACATCAAAACCACTCACAGGCAAAATGAATAACATAGATTATCTCATTACAATGGCACCTGTCAAGGGGTGGGATATATTAGGCAGCAAGAGAACAGTCAGTTCTTGAAGTTGATGTGTTGGAAGCAGGAAAAATGGGCAAGCATAAGGATCTGAGCAACTTTGACAAGGGTCAAATTCACTGCAAAAAATTATTTCTTAGCAAGTGAAAATATCTTGAAAATAGTTTGAATGATTTAGCATTTCCTATTATAAGAATACAAGACACCAATTCTGAGATTATTAAACCTAGTTCTAGATTGCAACCAACTTATTCTAAGATGTCTTATCAAGTAAAAAGATCTGTCCATGCAGCAAGATAATTTCACTAGTATTAAGTAATTTTCTCTTCAAATTCAGTTTTCAATTTTTTTGCAGTGTGATGGCTAGCTGACTGGGTCTGAGCATCTTCAAAATGACATATCTTGTGGAGTGTTCCCAGTATGCAGTGGTTAGTACCTACCAAAAGTGGTCCAAGGAAGGATAACCAGTGAACCAGTGATAGGGCCATGGGTGTCGAAGCTGCTTAAAGTGCAACAGTGAAGGGCATGCCTTGGTCACTCATGAGGTCTTGAGGGATGCCAATGTAAGAAAAGAGGATGACCAGTTCTCAATTGATATTGTAGGATGTGGGGACAGCCTCAGGGTATTGGGTGGAATAGTCTACTATGACGAGGATGTACTCATGGCCCCAGGCTGACTTTGACAGAGGAGCCACTGATAATGGGTAGAGGAATGAGTGGAGCTGGGGCAGGCTTGCTGGGGTGGTGCATTGGAATTGATGGCTCCATGGGCATGGACTCATCGAGGGGTGTTGGGCAGTGGGAGCATTGTGGGAGTTGATATTGAACTTCAGTTTCACCCCAGACTAGGAAACAGAGGGGTCATCAGGGTTTGGGAGTGCCTTTCCTTGCCTCTCATTTTTCTGCTCTCTGAGGTAGAGTGGGCATATTCCAAGGCCTCAACCAATTTTGTGGGGGTCTGGTGAGCTCTCATGGCCAGGCATGCATCTGGGGGCAGAGACCACAGGAACCTTTCCATTGTGACATGCCCTCTGACTTGCATGGCCAAGAGTTGCTTAGGATGGAATCATCATTTAGCCATCTTCAGCAGAGTATCCATCTGGGTTAGAGCTCACAGCAGGCCAGGATCTTTTCCTTCAGCTGGGTGTACTCAATCACATTTGCTGGTGGGTGGGCATAGTAGGAAAGTTGGGCTTCACCAGTAAGCAGGGGAGCCCTCATACCATTCTTCCTCTGGCCAATCATTGTGGCCAGTCGTCTGCTCAAATATGTAGAGGCAGGGCTTCATGTTGTCATCAGGAGTCAGCTTGGGGAGCAGACATTGAGCCACTTGCCAGGGGTTGGGGAGACAAGTGGTGCCAGCTCCTGCACGGTAGCCTGGAACCCTTGGGCCAGTTCCTGTGTGGCCTGCTGCAAGCCAGTTTCCAGAAGTTGCTTCAGTAGAACATCTATTGGTGGGTGGGGGTCAGGTGTGCATGCCCACATTCTCCACCAGGAAGAATGCCTGTCATAGCCTTGCACCCTGTCATAGACTTGCAGCTATGACAGGCAGAACACAGACACAGACCCAGGCAGAGGGCGGGTAAAAGAGCTCTTCTATTAACCCTTTGGTGACTGACCCCTTGAAAATGGTTCCTCCAGGAACAATGACTTTTCAGTTGTCAAGACAACGGAAAAACTAAAATACAAAAACAGAAAGATACATCACAATGCTCTTGTGCACAAAACAAAATGCTTTTGTATTTTAGTTTTTCCGTTGTCTTGACAACTGAAACGTCATCGTTCCTGGAGGAACCATTTTCAAGGGGTCAGTCACCAAAGGGTTAAAATTCTCAGTGAGGGGAGAGAGGGGAGTGAAGAGAAAAGTGAAGCATGCAGCTCACGTGCAGAGTGAGTGGTGCTGGAGCCTTCATAGTGGAATGTGTATGAATCCTCTGCTGTTGGGCAGCACAGGAGGGTCGCGAGTGGAAGCCTTCTGGGGAGTACACCATGGTTATGGTTGCCCTCTTTTGGGAGGGAGGAAGAAACTATTAGCATTGCTACCAGGAGTAAACATGAACAATGTGCAATGCTAGCAATATGCTTTTATCCTCTCCTGAAAGCTTGAGGAGGGTGGCCAGTAGTGGCACTTAATCTGCTGCAGCTGTGTCTATTTTCCTTTTTCCACCACATGGCCATGTGCATTTTGGCTGCCCACACTACTGGTGCTGAAGTGTCACTGTCCCTTCAGCACCCAGGAAGTGGTAGTGCAAGGAGCATCTTTTATGTGTAGGAGGGCCATAGGAATGCCATCACACCTGTTAAATTTAGCTTCTTTCTATTTTGAATTCATTCCATTTTGGAGTGTGGGTGTCTGAGCCAAAATATTGCAGGTCTATTCATTCACATCCTGAATCACTGTGGTGAGCTGATGTTAACACACCATTGGTGTTGGAAAAAGAGAGCATGATTGTCAGGAAATTGTTTGATGGGGACTATTTTTATGCCATGATCTGGGATAAACCTCTGCAGTGGTGTGCTATTACAGTGCAGCGCAGAGGCTATTACAGCATTATGTTGTTTGTGTTCTCTTTACACAACTGCTGGTCTTGGGAAAAATGCAAATGTCCATCAGACAGGAGGGGACACATCAGCTTAATGGCTGTGTTTTCAGGGCAGTTACTGAATATCAAGCTGATGAAGTGACTGCATCTGTTTTTAATTGTGGGTTTTGCAGTCATCTCCTAGTTCCACACACATAGATAAACTCCTGTAGGATCATCTGCTTTGCCTTTGCTCTCCTTTCTCTCTGACACATATAAAAATATAAATTCCATATTTTCTAATAGAAGCAAGGACACAAAGACAAGTGATGTATAGACATAAACAAAAATAACAGTACAGTTTATACAGTTAAATACTTTCCAATGCTCTGGTAGCACATGCTGTTTATCTTGTGCTTTACACAGGAAAGATGATTAGAAATTAATCAGGTCAGAGACTGGTGAACCTACATATATAACCATTTACTTTAACTATTAACACCTTAAAGTTCCAGGTTGTGATTAAATTACACACCACAAAGCATAAAGTTTTATTCAATAACTATTAGTAATTATTAATTAGCAATAATAAAACTGACAGGAAAAGAAAAGCAGTTATAAATGTGAGGAATGTAAATGTGAGCTGACATCAAGTTCAGAGGGGATTCAAGGTAGAAGTGTTCACGTCGCAATCCCCATCAAGTAATATTACCAATGTTACTTGTGAAATCTACCAAACACTTTGAAGCCAAGCCAAAAGACAAATGATGTCCAGAAGCCCAATAAATGGCAGTAGCTCATCAGCCCATAACAGGAAGCGAGGCCAACGCCCGCCCCCAAGGCCAACTTTGACCATCATATCTCTAAATGTTGAAGGACTGTCTGCAACTAAAGAAAAACTTGTTGCCAAACTCTGCAGAGAGCATCAGTGTGATATTCTCTGCCTTCAAGAAACCCACTGTGGACCTAAACATCCACGCCCTTGAGTGGAAGGCATGACCACCCTCATAGAAAGACCACATGAGAAACATGGAAGCATCATGCTAGCAAAAAATGGGACAATCACTGAATCAACATCAAAGAGCAATGAAAACAACATTGAGGTCTTAACCGCTGAGCTCAGAGGAATTACTGTCACCTCCATCTACAAACCACCTTCTAAACCTTTCCTGATGCCAGAAATACCATCATCTGGGAAACCAAGGATAGTGATTGGAGACTTCAACAGCCACAGCTCACAATGAGGATACCAGTAACAACGCAGATGGAGATGCAGTGGAAGGATGGGCTGACACCAACCAGCTCAACCTGATCCATGATGCCAAACAACCAAAGTCCTTCAATAGCAGGCAATGGAAAGCAGGCTACAACCCTGATATGATGTTTGTCAGCCATAACATCTCTGGATTGAGCAAGAAGCTGGTACTGGAGCCACTGCCAAAAACCCAACATCGCCCCATTGGCCTTACAGTCAATGCTGCAGTTACCCCAGCCACAGTTCCTTTCCGGAGAAGATTCAACTTTGGGAAAGCGAATTGGCCTGGCTTCCAAGAAGATCTTGAACTGATGGTTGCCCACCTCCAAGCGGACCCCAAAAACTATGAAATCTTCATTAAGCTAGTGCACCAGGCAACCTGGAAGAACATCCCAAGAGGCTGCCACACTCAATACATCCTCGGCCTTGACACTCTAAGCAGTGAACTATATAAGCAATATCAACAGCTCTACGAATTTGACCCCTTTGCTGAAAGCACCATCGAAGTAGGTGAGAGACTCATGACCTCCCTATCAGAAAGCTGCCAGCAGAAATGGCAAACTCTACTGGAGACAACTGATATGGCAAAAAAACAGCAAAAAGGCATGGAGCCTCATCCGAAAAATCAGCAATGACCCATCAACCCCAAAATAGCAACAGTATACCACCATGGCCAACCAAGTTGTGCATCAGTTGCTGCTCAATGGGAAATCCACCACCAAACAGCCAAGACCAAAGGTAGACTGACCTCAGCACTCCAAAACCACCAGACTGACTGAGCCGTTCTCCCCTGAACAGCTCAATATCAGCATCAAAGCCCTTAAAAACGGCAAAGCCATCGGCCTGGACAATATTTTCACAGAGGAGATCAAGCACTTTGGACCTCTGACACGGAAGTGGGTTCTTGAGCTGATGAACAACTGTATGCTGACATGAAACATCACAAAGATCTGGAGAATCATCAGACCAGAACCATCGCTCTTCTAAAACCGGGTAAAGATCCAGCATATGCAAAGAGCTTCCACCCAATCTCCCTGCTATGTCACCCATACAAGCTGTTTGAGCACCTGATCCTCAACAGGCTTGCCCCAGTCGTTGAACCAGCCATCATCCCTCAACAAGCTGGATTCCGACCTGGCAAATCCACAACAAGTCAATTTCTGAATCTCACACAGCACATTGAAGATGGGTTCCAGAAAGGACTGGTGACAGGAGCCTTCTTTGTTGATCTGTCTGCGGCATATGACACTGTGAACCACCACCTCCTCCTGAAAAAGATCTTGGAGTTGACAAAAGACCTGGCGCTCACAGACCTCATCGGAGCCCTTCTGAAAGATAGGTGCTTCTCTGTTGTCCTTAACAAAAAGCAAAGTCACTGGCAGTGACAACAGAACGGCTTGCCTCAAGGTAGCATGCTGGCTCCACTACTATATAACATCTACACCAATGACCAGCCAATGGACCAGAACACTGAGCGGTTCATCTACACTGATGGCCTCTGTGTAACAGCCCAAGAGAGTATGTTTGAAGCTGTAGAAGCAAATTTCACCTCAGCCCTAGATGAGCTACACCTCTACTATGAGTGCAACCACCTACACGCAAACCCTGCGAAGACCCAAGTCTGTTCGTTCCATCTCAGGAACCAGGAAGCAAACCGACCCCTTAACATCACATGGTCTGGAACACCTCTTGAGCACTGTACCAACCCTGTCTACCTTGGTGTAACTCTGGATCGCACTCTCTCCTATAAGGAACATGTCAAAACCACCAAACTGAAAGATAACTCTCAAAATAACATCCTCCGGAAGCTGACCAACTCCAAATAGGGAGCCACAGCACACACACTAAGATCTACTGCTCTGGCTCTGTGCTACTCCTCTGTGGAGTATGCGTGTCCTGTTTGGGAGAGATCATCCCATGCCAAGAAACTAGACCCAGCATTGAATAACATCTGCCGCTTAATCACTGGCTGCCTGAAGCCCACCAACATAAACAACCTGTACCTCCTCGCTGGCATTGCCCCTGCTGATGTGAGACGGGAAGTCGCCAGCCAAGTAGAGATGACCAGGACTACCAGTGATGAACGCCACCTCCTCTACGGATGTGTACCCCCAGCCCAATAGCTGAAGTCCAGGAAAAGCTTTCTCAGCCATGTCCAGCCCCTAGTAGCATCATGGGAAGAAACCAGACTCCAACTATGGACAAAAAGGCTTAAGGACGATCTCCCTCCCATTGACATGGGTATTCCCCCTTCTGAAGCCCTCCCTCCAGGCTCTGAAGCACCATGGGTCCAGTGGAAGACGTTCAACCGCCTGAGAACAGGAACAGGGCGATCAAAAGCTGCCATGGCCAGATGGGGCTTTGAAACTGGCCAAACCATCTGTGAATGTGGAGAAGAGGACCATACAATGCAGCACTGCCTTGTCTGCCCCCTACTACCCAATCAGTGCAGCTCAAAGGATCTCACAGTGTTCAATAAAAATGCAATCGACTGTGTAAAGAAATGGGAAACTGTCATATAACCAACCAGCTTCAAAGAAACGAAAAGAAGAATCAAGTTCAGAGAGTTTAACAGGATAAAAGCAGTCTTCTTTGTGAGAAAATCAAAGACAGACTCATCTTTCTTAAAGATGGATAACAGGCAGACATTCCACCATAAGAAACAGCAAATGAGTTCAATGTATTGTTATACACCCCCAAATTAAGACTATAATTTAAAATAAAATGAGATACTCCATCATGATCTCCTCAAGAGCTGTAGCATATCCAGCGCAATGAGTGATCAGTTACTCTGAATCCTCAGATATTGCACTGCACCTATGTTCATTGCATCCCTAACAGGCATATAACATATATTCTTATGCTCTGATTTTTTACTGGGTGTTTGTTCCTATGTGTGTGTAATTCAGATGTGCAATACAATGTTCAGCCTTTAAGCATGGATAAAAGCAAGGTGGAGTTTGTGTTGTGGTTTTATAAATCATGTTGCCTAAAATTACTTATTTGCAAAAAGCAGGAATCAAGACCCAAATACAAAGAGCTGAAAATAACGAATGCAGTAGAACTTCATCAAAATTGTCAGTCCTGCACGCTGTGGTACGTGCACCTGAAGGCACGCCTCGGGCTGTGTGCGCATCAAGTGGACTCCAGGACGTGTGCCATTAACGATGCACACCTGAACTCTATTAAGAAACTATGTGTGCATCTATTTAAGGACTGTACTGATGCACAATCAGTGCAAAGTATTACAATACGTCTGTATGCATTACCAAGCCGTTCTACCCGTGTTCTTGATTTCCTGTTTTCCTGATTCCTGTGCCTGTTTCTCATTCCCGTTCTCGCTTTGCCTCTGATATCTCGTTTGCACCTCACCCAACCATTTTGCCTGTTTTACAATTTGGATTTAGCCTGCCGTCTTGGACTTTTTGCCTTTGTGTGTGTTTGTGTACTTTGTATATACAGTGGTGCCTGAAAGTTTGTGAACCCTTTAGAATTTTCGATATTTCTGTATAAATATGACCTAAAACATCATCAGATTTTCACACAAGTCCTTAAAGTAAATAAAGAGAACCCAGTTAAACATATGAGACAAAAAATATTATACTTGGTCATTTATTTATTGAGGAAAATGATCCAATATTACATATCTGTGAGTGGCAAAAGTATGTGAACCTCTAGGATTAGCAGTTAATTTGAAGGTGAAATTAGAGTCAGGTGTTTTCAATCAATGGGATGGCAATCAGGTGTGAGTGGGCACCCTGTTTTATTTAAAGAACAGGGATCTATCAAAGTCTGATCTTCACAACACATGTTTGTGGAAGTGTATCATGGCACGAACAAAAGAGATTTCTGAGGACCTCAGAAAAAGCGTTGTTGATGCTCGTCAGGCTAGAAAAGGTTACAAAACCATCTCTAAAGAGTTTGGACTCCACCAATCCACAGTCAGACAGATTGTGTACAAATGGAGGAAATTCAAGACCATTGTTACCCTCCCCAGGAGTGGTCGACCAACAAAGATCACTCCAAGAGCAAGGTGTGCAATAGTCAGCGAGGTCACAAAGGACCCCAGGGTAACTTCTAAGCAACTGAAGGTCTCTCTCACATTGGCTAATGTTAATGTTCATGAGTCCGCCATCAGGAGAACACTGAACAACAATGGTGTGCATGGCAGGGTTGCAAGGAGAAAGCCACTGCTCTCCAAAAAGAACATTGCTGCTCATCTGCAGTTTGCTAAAGGTCACATGGACAAGCCAGAAGGCTATTGGAAAAATGTTTTGTGGACGGATGAGACCAAAATAGAACTTTTTGGTTTAAATGAGAAGCATTATGTTTGGGGAAAGGAAAACACTGCATTCCAGCATAAGAACCTTATCCCATCTGTGAAACATGGTGGTGGTAGTATCATGGTTTGGGCCTGTTTTGCTGCATCTGGGCCAGGACGGCTTGTTATCATTGATGGTACAATGAATTCTGAATTATACCAGCGAATTCTAAAGGAAAATGTCAGGACATCTGTCCATAAACTGAATCTCAAGAGAAGGTGGGTCATGCAGCAAGACAATGACCCTAAGCACACAAGTTGTTCTACCAAAGAATGGTTAAAGAAGAATAAAGTTAATGTTTTGGAATGGCCAAGTCAAAGTCCTGACCTTAATCTGATCGAAATGTTGTGGAAGGACCTGAAGTGAGAAGTTCATGTGAGGAAACCCACCAACATCCCAGAGTCGAAGCTGTTCTGTAAGGAGGAATGGGCTAAAATTCCTCCAAGCCGGTGTGCAGGACTGATCAACAGTTATGGGAAATGTTCAGTTTCAGTTATTGCTGCACAAGGGGGTCACACCAGATACTGAAAGCAAAGGTTCACATACTTTTGCCACTCACAGATATGTAATATTGGGTCATTTCCCCTCAATAAATAAATGGCCAAGTATAATATTTTTGTCTCATTTGTTTAACTGGGTTCTCTTTATCTACTTTTAGGACTTGTGTGAAAATCTGATGATGTTTTAGGTCATGTTTATGCAGAAATATCGAAAATTCTAAAGGGTTCACAAACTTTCAAGCACCACTGTACACTGCACTGTTATTATTAAACTGATTACTTCTGCACTTACATCCACCTCCCTCATGTACCTGACAGAATATTTCACCCAGCAATGGATGTAGCAGAGGTTTTTCAGTACGCAATTCCACGCTGCTTCCGGGTTTCCCTGTCTCAGGCCCTCGCCTTGTATTTCCAGCTGAAGTCTGGCTGGAGTCTCCTGGCACCCTACTACGAAATATATCATGCTATGGGATTCAGTCTTCAGTGTGACTTCTTCTATGAGGACCTCCAGGAGCCCAAGCCACCAGAACCCATCTGGGTAAGTTTATCTTAATGTTTATTGCTGGATGAGCTCGCAGATGGGTGGATTACCTGATTCGAGTCAAGCACCCATGCCTTCGAAGCTCACAGACTTTTTTTTGCCATGCTCAAGTTCATTTTTGAATCTTTGGTAAAGGAGGAACCCCATGATTTTTTTTTTTTTTGGGGGGGGTGATCCCTCCAGTGGCCAATGCAGCAGAGGAGTCCATTGCTCGAGAGCTCCCTCCAGTGGCTGATGCAGCAGAGGAGGCCGTCACTTCAGAGCTCCTTCCAGTGGCCGACACAAAGGAGGAGGCCATCGCTCCAGAGCTCCCTCCAGTGGCCGACCCAGCGGAGGAGGCTGTCACTCCAGAGCTCCCCCCAGTGGCCAATGCAGCAGAGGAGGCTATGGCTCCAGAGCTCCTGCCAGTGGCTGATGCAGCGGAGGAGGCCATCGCTCCAGAGCTCCCTCCAGTGGCTGATGTCGAGACAGCAGAGGAGGCTGTTGTTCCTGAGCCCCTCCTTGAGGCTGTCTCTCCCAAGCTGGTTTCTCAGACAGAACCAGCACCTGAATCAATGCCTGAACCAGAGTCAGAGTCATTGCCAATGCCTGCTCCAGAACAAGTGCCAGAGTTGGAGTCAGAGTCAGCGCCAGTGTCTACTCCAGTGCCAGTGTTGGAGTCAGCTCCAGTGCCAGAGCCAGCATCAGAGCCTGTGCCAGTGTCTACTCCAGAACCTATGCCAGTGCCAGTGTCAGAGTCATCAGTGCCTACTCCAGAGCCAGTACCTGGGTCAGCTAGAGCATCAGAGCCTATGCCAGAGTCAGCGCCTGCACCAGCTTCAGTGCTGATGCCAGAGTCAAGGCCAGTGCCAGAACTGGAGCTTGTTCCAGAACCTGTGTCAGAGGATGTCGGAGCAACCTCTGCCTCAGCTAGCTATGAAGATGTCATTGTTGTCCCGCTGCTGCCCGGCCATGAAGACATCATCATCATCATCCTGCCATCAGGTCCTAAACAGGACTGAAGCAATGCGCTGACAGAGTTCGAGCCCATGCCTGAGTCCAGTTCCGAGTCCAAGCCAAGTCTTGAGTTCAAACTAGAGCCAAGTCCTGAGTTTGAACTAGAGTCAAGTCCTAAGTCCAAGCTACATCCAGAGTTCGAACTAGAGCCAAGTCCTGAGTCCAAGTCAAGTCCACAGTCCAAGTCAAGTCCAGAACTCGAGTCTTCTACTGAGCCCAAATATAGCCTGGAGCCTGAGTTGAAGCTCGCTTCCTGCCCTGAACCCAAGCCATTTCCAGAACTCCAACCTAAGTCATCTCCAGAGCTTGAGCCAGAGTCCAGTCCAGAGCTCAGGCCATCTCCAGAGCCCAAGTCATCTTCAGAGCTCAAGCACAATTCCAGTCCTGTGTCCAAGCCAGTTCCAAAATTCCAGCTTGAGTCATCTCTTGAGATGGAGCTGGAGTCCAACCCAGAGCTCAAGTCATCTCCAGAGCTTGAGCTCAGTCCTGAATCCAAGCCAGATCCAGAGCTCAAGCCTGAGTCATCTCCTGAGCTCGAGCCAGTGTCCAGCCTAAAGCTCAAGTCATCTCCAGAGCCTGAATCCTGCCCGGAGCTTGAGTCCACCTTCAGTCCTGGATCCAAACCAAGTCCAGGACCCAAGTCAAGTCCCAAGCTCAAGCCCACTCCTAGTCAGAAGTCCAAGTCTTGTCCTAAGCCTGAACCAGAACCCCCACTGAAGCCGAGTATGATGGATTTTCAGTCCCGGAGGGAGCTCTTTGGGAGAGGGTTCTGTCAGTCCTGTGTGCTGTGGCGCATGCACCTGAAGGTGTGCCTTGGGCTGTGTGCATGCTGAGTGGACTCCAGCATGTGTGCTGTTAACGATGTGCACCTGAACTCTAAGGAACTATGTGTGCACCTATTTAAGGATTGTGCTGATGCACAATCAGTGTGAAGTATTACAATATGTCTGTACACATTACCAAGTCTTTGTACCTGTGTTCTTGAAGTCCTGTTTTCCTGATTCCTGTGCCTGTTTCTCATTCCCGTTCTCGCTTTGCCTCTGATATCTTGTTTGCACCTCGCCTGACCCTTTTGCCTGTTTTACGATTTGGATTTAGCCTGCCATCTTGGACTGTTTGCCTTTGTGTGTGTTTGTGCACTTTGTATATACACTGCACTGTTATTATTAAACTGATTACTTCTGCACTTACATCCGCCCCCCTCACATACCTGACAAAAATGGATAATCATGGAGAAGGTGCAACTCTGGACAGTGGAATGATTTGGAGATCCTCTGTGTACTAAAATTAAAAAAAGAAAGAAAAATAAGGAATAGAAAGAATGTAGAGTAAAGGTCACATCATTTTGTGTTGGTGGTTTGAAAATAAATATTTCATGTAAAATCCATAATTCATGTTCAAATATATATGCAGCTCCGGTTTCCCCCACAGTCCAAAGACATGCAGGTTAGGTTAACTGGTGACTCTAAATTGACCGTAGGTGTGAATGGTTGTCTGTGTCTATGTGTCAGCCCTGTGATGACCTGGCGACTTGTCCAGGGTGAACCCCGCCTTTCGCCCGTAGTCAGCTGGGATAGGCTCCAGCTTGCTTGCGACCCTGTAGAACAGGATAAAGCGGCTAGAGATAATGAATGAATGAATGAATGAATGAATGAAATATATATGCAGTGGGTGTCACGGTGGTGTAGTGGTTAGCACTATCGCCTCATATCAAGAAGGTCCTGGGTTTGAGCCCAGTGGCTGACGGCCCTTTCTGTGTGGAGTTTGCATGTTCTCCTCATGTCTGCGTGGGTTTCCTCCAGGTGCTCTGGTTTCCTCCACAGTCCAAAGACATGCAAGTTAGACTAATTGGTGGCTCTAAATTGACTGTAGGTGTGAGTGTGAATGGTTGTTTGTCTCTATGTGTCAACCCTGTAATGATCTAGTGACTTGTCCAGGGTGTACCCCGCCTCTTACCCATAGTCAGCTAGGATAGGCTCCAGCTTGCCCGCAACCCTGCACAGGATAAGCAGCAACAGATAATGGATGGATGGATGGATGGATGGATATATATGCATTACTATGGAACCACACCCCACATTTATTTGCAATGCTTGATAAGAGTATAGAGTATTTATTTTCATCTACAGGAAAACCTTGAAGTAATACATTCTTTTCTTGTATTATATTGTAGTTTTGAAATTCAGAAAATTCCAAAAGTATTTGAACAGTTAAACAGCTCTCCATGAGAGCTAATATAAATTGAATAAACAGTTAGAAATTGATAAGGTGGACTAGGATTAATGTATATGTAATGTGTTTAGGAACAAAATTTTATGAAAAACAAAAACAATATGTTACAAAACCTAATATCTGTTTAAATGTGATTGCACCAAGACTGTCTATAGAGAACTGTTTGGCCAAAGCAAGGCCCCTTAATTAATATACTTACAATACCATACAGTATATAGTATTCCCTAAGCAGAATAATATTGATATATTGGACTTTAATTTCAAATCTGGCTTTATTTTATCACCAGTTTTACTTCATATGTAAAAGAATAATTCAGCATGCATATTCAAAATGTCAATGTAACAACGATGGACTAAGAGCTGTCTCCTCCTCCACAGTCACTCCTCGCTGTGTTGTGGTGCTGAAGAGGACAGCGCCCCATTCAATATGCTGAAAGGCAGCAGTAGCAGTTCATCACCACTGTCCAAAGACAGCCCCCTCACCTACACACACACACACACACACACGCACACGAGAGGAGGAGCAGTCTAATGCAGTGCGGTTGGCAGGCGCTAATTACAGCACACGCATTCACCCTCCCAGAGCTCACCTCGAAGTATATAAGGGCTGCACATGAAACAGCCAGTGAATATGTCCTTCTGATGCCTGAATTAAAATTGTGTTTTTCCATGCTAGATTCCAGCATGGACAATGCAGGCATTCACTGGGAAGGAGGAAAGGCTACTACTAAACCAGAGGAGACTTAAACCCTGCATCCACTACGCTGAAACCCTCCATCCTGCTTTACGCCACTGGATTCACTGCCACTCCACTAACAAGCATTACCAAGTGACACCTTCTCTCACAAGTAAAAGAAAGGAATAAAAACCCCACTTATTTCACTTTATACCTGCTTCTGTGTGTCTGTCTGCTGTTGTCACTAGGGATCTCTACATCAACCTAATTTCAGACAAAATTTGTAGGACTCGGTAATGTGCACAAGCTTGTAACACAAATGAAATCATGAGAATATCTGTTTTGTTGTTGTAGATTATAAATACTGTTGTGGTTCATGTGCTGCTGTAGTGTGTTTCTGCAAAAGGATTTCCCACCTTTCAACTTTTGTTACAAACTTGTGTTATGGTTATGTAATATTCTTTCCATCTATTTTTTTAATAATGACTTTAATACTCTTCAGGATGTATTTGTGATAGTTTTTATAACCAAACCCTGATCGATACTTTTCCAGAACTTCCGATGTCCTATGTTTTGATAGTTCTTTGGTCGAATTGATGCTGTTTGTATAGATGTTTTCTACTCTACTCTGTGGCCTACCAGGAACAGGTGTCGTTATACTGAAATGAAGTTCCAGTTTAATTGCACAGAGGTTGACTCAGTTCAACTAATTATGTAACTTCATGTGTCACAGGCTCCAGATCCACCATAACCCAGATCAAACAATGTAACTCCCCACATCTTTGTGCTCAGTCCACTGCTGTTTACGCTACTGACTCATGATTGTGCTCAAACCACATCAAGTTTGCTGATTACACTACAGTAGTCATCAATGAGTTGTTGTTATGTTACATTACATGGCATTTAGCAGATTCTCTTATCCAGAGTGATGTACCACAAGTGCAAAAATCAGGTACAAGAAATGCTGAACTTCTAGATAAGAAAGTTCTAATGCCAACTGAATAAGTGACAGAATAATACTTGGTGTAATATTCTGTTGAAGTGCCAATACTCAGCAAACAGCCAAGGAAGCAAACCAACCATACAAATGAACTGACAAAGAGAAGAAAAAAAATCTAATGGGTAACCCCAGGCTAGACAGTACACAGCTTGGGTTGGTCTAGACCAATACACAGTTACATAATGGGCAAAGAAGTAGGGGAGAGGTGCAGCCTGAAGAGGTGAGTCTTCAATCTGTGCTTGAAGCTGGTCAGGGAGTTGGCAGTTCTGACTTCAGTGGGAAGGTCATTCCATCAACAGGGAGCCAGGACAGACAGAGGTCTTCAGTGGGCTGGGCAGGAGTGGAGAGGAGGAGGAGGGGTCAGGCAATCAATAACAGTGGAGCGTATGGATCTGTCTGGCATGTGGGGTGGATCAGACTCTGGAGGTATGCTGGCTTTGTCAGCCTGATAAGCAAGCACCAATGTCTTAAATTTAATATGAGCTGTGATAGCTAGCTAGTGCAGGTCAGCAAGCAGAGGGGTGACATGGAAAAAATGAGGGAGGCTGTAGACCAGGTGAGCTGCAGGGGTCTGATGGCAGATGCTGGAAGGCCAGCAAGGAAACATTTGCAATAATCCAAGTGGGAGAGGATCAGTGCTTGGACCAGGAGCTGAGTAGAGTAGGTGGTGAGGAAGGGGCAGATCCTTCAGATGTTGCAAAGAAGAAATCTACACGTCTGGGTCACTGCAGCAATATTTGCTGAGGAAAAGAGTCTGTCATTGAACATGACCCCTAGGTTCTTCATGCTGGCTGAAGGTGATCTAGAGATGTCCCCCAGGAAGATGATAATGTCCAGGTGTGGAGAGGATGGAGTGGGAATGTAGATCACCTCTGTCTTGCCTGGGTTGAGCTTCAGGTGATGGTTGTCCATCTAGCTCTGGATGTCACACAGGCGAGCAGGAATGTGAGCGGAGACCTGTGTGTCAGAAGGAGGAAAAGAGAGAAACAGTTGGGTGTTATCATCATAGTGGTGGTAGGATACCCTTCTGAATTCAGAGTCCTGCGACCTCAATGCCTGCAAGGGGGTGATTCCTGGAATCACTGGTGGAAGGGTGAACACAGGCTAAAAGCCAGGTGGTCCAAACACTCTGGCAATTCCTGTGGCCAATGCAAACATGTACCCCCATCCTTCTGGGAACCATTATCAGAGGTGCAGCTCCCCGTTGGCCCTGGCCATCCTGCTCCCTTGCTTGTCACCTGGATCCCCAGCAGGAAGCGAAGTGGTGCAGACGAGGACTGCGCACCCTCATCACTACCTTCAACAACAAATCCTTGTGCAGGCTATGTGTATGTATGTCCTAGTGGTAGGATAGGCCATGAGCAGAGATAATCAAGCCGAGAGACTGGGTGTATAGGGAGAAGAGAAGCTGACCAAGGACTGAACCTTGATGGACACCAGTGGTAAGTGGGCATGATGCTGATAAAGTACAAGACCAGGTAACCTGAAAGGAGCAACTGGAGATGTAGGACTTGAACCAGTCTAGGATGGGGTGATCAACAGTGTCAAATGCAGCAGAAAGGTCAAGGGGAATCAGGACAGAGGAGAGGGAGAAGGCATGTGCTGCAGGAAGTGCCTCACTGATGGAGAGAAGCACAGTCTCGGTTGAGTGTCTAGCCCAGAAGCCGGACTGGCGAGGATCCAGAAGGTTGTTCCATGAATGAAAAGAGGAGAGTTGGTTAGCAACAACATGTTCAAGTGCATTTGATAGGAAGGGGAGAAGAGAAACTGGGTGGTAGTTCTGGATGACAGAGGGGTCTAGGAATTTTTTATATAGCAGAGGAGTGATGTGGGCCCATTTGAAACTGGAGGGAAAGTATCCAGAGGACAAGGAGGAGTTGACAAGGGAGGTGGTAAATGGGAGGATGTCAGGAGTGATAGTCTGGAGGAGAGATGAGGTGATAGGGTCAAGGGCACAGGTGGTAGGATGGTGAGAGAGCAGGAGCTGGGAGACATCAGAAGTGGAAAGAGGGGGAAAAGCAGATAGCAAGGGGAAGAGACAGAGGGTGGGGAGGGGAGGTAGGGGTGGTGAAGGAGTTGTGGATGGCCACAATCTTTTCCTCAAAAAAGACTGCAGACTCATCTACAGTGATCGAGGACTGAGGTGCAGCTGGTGGAGAGTTCAGGAGAGAAGAGAAAACAGTTGATGAGGGTTGCAGATGGAGGTATGAATTTTGGAGTCATAAAACTTGATCTTAGCTGATTTGAGTGAAGCTGTGAATTCAGCAAGGAGGGACTGGTAGTGAGACAGGTTGGCCTAGGGCCCTGGATTTTCTCCACTTCCTTTCTGCTACACCTAGACTGCTTCTGTTGGAGCAAAGTGTTTCAGACATCCAGGGACTAGGAGGGGAAGATCTTGCTGGCCTGTAGATGAGGAGATAATGTGTCAAGTGATGAGGACAGAGAGGAGAACAGAGAAGATGCAGCAGATTCAGTGGGGAGATTGGAGAAGGATTCAGAGGGGGCAGGGAAGCAGTGACAGAGGAGGCAAGAGAGGAGGGAGAGAAGATGCAGAAGATTCAGTGGGGAGATTGGAGAAGGATTCAGAGGGGGCAGGGAAGCAGTGGCAGAGGAGGCAAGAGAGGAGGGAGAGAGGGTGTGGAGTTTATGATGGACTTTAACAGTGGGGGGAGGAGGGGAGAAGGAAATGAAGTGCTGGTCAAACAGACGAAGGGGGTAACTGTTGGATCCAAAGCAGAGCAGTTTCTGAGGAAGACCAGGTCTAGAAGGTTGCCAGCTTTATGGGTTGGAGGTGAGTGCAGCAGGGAGAGATCAAAGGAGTGGAGTAGTGGAAGGAAGGCAGCAAAGTGGGAGACTTCTGTGTAAAGGTTAAAGTCTCCCAGGAGCATCATTGGGGTGCCATCTTCTGAGGAGGAGCTGAGTAGGATGACCAGTTCATCAAAGAAACATCCTACAGGGTCAGGAGGGCAATAAACAACAATGACAAACAGGTTAACAGAAGAGGAGACTGAAACAGAGTGAAATTCAAAGGAGGAGATGAAGAGGTGGGAGAGTGGATGAATGCAGAGTTGAGTGCATTTGTCATTGGCTACTGGAGCTATGGATTATTCTAGAGCAGGCTAAGTTTTCTGTGTTTTGCCAATTATTTTTATGATTGGAATGCTGTTTTTTTTTCTTCAACAATTTGATAATTGTTGAAGACAGTATGATCGTTGGCCTCAACAGCAACACTGACAAGTCAGCATACAGGGAAGATGTGGAGCAGCTCACAGACTGTTGCAAAGACAACATTCTATTTCAGAATATCTGTATCTGTTCAGAGCATATTAATTCATATGAGAGTTAACACTGTGGAGGTTCTACTATGGTTTAGTTCTTAAAATAACACTGTACTAAATTTGATTTTTAAAGTAAATTTGATACTTGATTTTGCATAGATGTGAAGCTTTTAAGATAATACTGAAATGATGTTAATGTAACATTGAGCTCAAGTTCAGCTGAAGACCTGAGTAAGATTATTTTGCTGGATTTGATAATTTAAAATTTCTGTACCATGACATGTAGAATAAAATATCTGCATCATCATTCAGCTCTCATTATACATTGTGTTCTAATTTTATTCTAACACCCACAATAATTGGGTTGCCCAAAACATACATCACTAAATCAGTAAGCTAATATTATATAGTTTTTGCATTCAAACAAATAAATAAAAACAGCTGGATACATCATGTGCTGTAGCATGAAATTCAAAGCAGACTCATTCACACACACGCACACACACAAGATACCATATATATATATATATATATATATATATATATATATATATATATATATATATATATATATATATATAAACTACTAAGATATATGAATACTAAAGAACCTTTGAAATTGATGTTCCCTTATATCCAAAGCAACAACATCAACAATGAAAGCAATTAATAGTTATGGGTCTGTGTACATGTATGTAATCTAGCTCAAGAGACTTCCTCTTTCTGTAATGCCTTGTTGCTTACCTCTGTGTTTGGGCTGGGGGAGTGACACTCAGCTGTGTGTAATCTGGTCATGCTCCATTAGATGTGTGTGGACCAGGTTTAGCTTAAGCTGTCATGCTCTACAGGGTTTGGTGGACCTAGCTCAAGTGTAATTTGGGATTATGTCTGTAACACCCATGTCCCAGGAGAGCATAACATTTTTGTCAGTTTTTTTTTCACAAGCCGAGCTCATGTGGTTTTACACTGTTGAACCTGATATTCTTTTGCAGCTGGGAAATGGAAGTCTTTATTCTTCTCCAGTACATTTTCAAAGAACAGTGCAGCATTAGAACAGCCTTGGGTCTTCTCTTGCTTTTATTTTGCTGTGCCATTGTTTAAGGGGATTAAACTTGTTTCATTTCATCACACTGTCACAATCATAAGTGTGATTTTGTTGCTTTTGTTGCATGATTGGTCTATCTTTTAACACAGTTTTTGATGTGGAAGATTTAGAGTCTGTTTTCTATCAGCATTTTAACATGCACATAAATATAATGACTTACTTCCATGTTTACTTTTGTGAAATTAATCTTTTGAGCTGACAAACCACTGTGTCAATTATTCTGAAAGACAGGAGCACAGGGTTGTCCCTGGGTCTTGACTAAAACCTAGTTAATAATCAAGCAATATTGTATATCTATCCATCCATTATCCTGTCGATAATGTGGATATCCTGCTTATCCTGTGCAGGGTCGCAGGCAAGCTGGACCCTATCCCACCTGACTATAGACCCCTTTCACATGACGTCACCGCGCCGCGAGATTTTGTTAGGCGCCATATTGGAAGACCAAGTACATGCACTCACAATATAAAACAAAGTACGAGCGAGAGTAAAGTGACACGATGGATGATAATTCTGGTTATGTGAGTACATTACCAGCTGCAGAAAGGGCACGGTATGTGGAGAAACTGGCTGTGATTGATGGGTTTGACCCATATGATAAGACTTGCGGCAAGGGAGAATGGAAACATAAGGAGGACCTGACACCAATTCTGCCATCTGTTTGCTACCCAGACATTGTAAACTATTTGTTGTTTACACCCAGTGCCTACACTCAGTGTTCGAACTATGCCGATATTTTCGGGGGGGGGTCCCTTTTTTTCCCTTGGGGTGCTTGCGCTTGTCTCGGGGCGCAGATCTCCAAACACATGAGAAGCCTTGCGCTTGTCTTGGAGCGCGGATCTCCAAACACATGAGAAGCCTTGCGCTTGTCTCGGAGCGCGGATCTCCAAACACATGAGAAGCCTTGCGCTTGTCTCAGAGCGCGGATCTCCAAATACATGAGAAGCCTATCTTACGCACATATCACGCGGACTCCACACCTCCACACATGCATCGCGTCTGAAGTCATAACTCATCAGGGGAAATTGTGTCCACATTGGCATGTTCAAAAAACAACCTCGCGTCAACAATGATACCACACGCAAGAAAAAAAAAAAACAGTCAGGCTACTCAACAACCAAACTGGCAGCAGCGAGAAAGCCCCAAACCACCCTAAATTATTATTATTATTAAATTGTAGAAGTCTGGGAGGCTTGCTCCTCATACAGTTATCAACTTGGGGCCAATTTAGCATGTTTTAAATCTGAATTTCTTGCGTTTGCTTACCTCAAAGTGTCCGCAGATCATGCACAGACTTATCCATTATATCCACAGTTTTTTGCCAAGTCTCACACAGGTTTCTTTCAAGTCTACTGTTGGGCCAATAAAATATAAATAAAACAGCTCAGATTTGTTTGTTTAAGTCATTTGCCACTCCACTTTATTCTCGTGGGTTCACATACCGCTGCCGTTATTTCCCCCTAATCACGAGTTTATTGGTCTTCCAATATGGCGCAGGGTCTGTTTACTTCCGGTTTCGGGTGACGTCAGTGAAAGGGGTCTATAGACCCTTTTCACATGACGTCGCGACAAACGCGGCCGCCATTTTGGACGTGTACTACCAGTAGTTTACCACAGCCAGCATTGAGGAACGGCAGCAAAGAAAGTGTTTATTTTCAGCAAGACTTCCATCATGCCACTATATTGTTGTGCACCTGGATGTAGTAACCATCAACAAACAAGGCAAGGGTTATCATTTTATCGGATCCCGGTAGATGCTGACCGACAGAGAAGATGGATAGCGGCATACCAACGCTTGTGTAGTGACCACTTTGTTGGAGGTAAGACGAATAAAATTAGCCAGAAAAGGCATTACATTGGTGTTAACATTCTGTGGCGGCGAGTGTGTAACCAAATAGGTTAAAATAACCCATTGTAACCTCTTTGTTCTTCTGTAGTAGCTATTGTTGACTAGCTAATGTCAACAAGTAGCTGGTATGTTACTGTAGAAATGTTTACGTTCAGTCATTTGGATGACTGTTAAAACCTTTCAGTCTCAAGTTTTTCCCTTTACTGTATTTACTAGTTTACTGTAATTATGATCCGGCAGCTATTTACACCGGATCCAGTATAAATAGCTGCCGGAGCCAATGTCCGAGGTTCCGGAGCGCGCTCTGGCTTGCTCCTGGAGTGCTCCGGCCAAGGTTCCCCTCAAATTAAGCAGCGCGTGCCGGCTTGCTCCCGGAGTGCTCCGGCCGAGGTTCCGGAGCACACTCCGGCCGAGGTTCCCCTCAAATTAAGCAGCGCGCTCTGGCTTGCTCCGGAGCAAGCCGGAGCGCGCTCCGTAACCTCGGCCGGAGCACTCCTGGAGCAAGCCGGCGCACGCTGCTTAATTTGAGGGGAACCTCGGCCGGAGCACTCCGGGAGCAAGCTGGCGCACGCTGCTTAATTTGAGGGGAACCTCGGCCGGAGCACTCCGGGAGCAAGCCGGAGCGCGCTCCGGAACCTCGGACGTTGGCGTGTATGTGTATGGCAATGGGTTTTTAACGACATAGGTATACAGATCATGTGGGCCGAAGTTAGGTAAAGATGAGGGCTTCGTGTACTTCCGTACGTCAGTGAACAATCCTGGTGGAAGCAGGTAAACGTCGTTCTCTAAGCCTGCTAACCTCAATTTTTGCAAATACCTCTCCCTCTGCTCGCCCTGTAAATGCCCTACGTCGCTGGATAGTGAAGGTATTTTCTGCATCTCGCTCCTTTTTCTTGTATGTTCTCCATTTGTCGCCTTCCTCGCATTCAAACCGATTCGAGCCGAAGTCTGCTACATGTCCAAAATGGTGGTCGTGTTTACGAAGGTCACGTGACTGAAAAGGGTCTATAGGCAAGAGGTGGGGTACACCCTGGACAAGTCACCAGGTCATCGCAGGGCTGACACATATGCCGCTTTTCCACTACAAACGCGGCTGAGTCGGGCTGAGCCGTGCCGTGCTGAGTTGGGCTGAGTCGAGCTGAGCGGGGCTGTTGGAGTTGTATTTCGACTACAACTGCGCTGAACCGTGCTGGCTGGAAGTGGGTGGACACTTTGGGTGGAGTTAGCGAAAGTGGGTGGACGTCACGTGATGTCGTTAGGCGGCACAAACAGTGACATCAGTGATCTTTTAAGCGGTAGTCTCACAACCCGGATAGTAAACAATAAACATGGAGGACATGGAGTCGTTAGTGTTGCTGGTCTTGGTGCTGTGGCTTGTTGTCACCAACAACGCCAACAGATACTGGCAAGAGCGTATAGATGAGGCGAGGCGCATAAGGCTTCAGAAATTCTCGTAATTCGTAATTCTTCTTCTTCCGGGTTTACAGTGTTTACAGATCCCAGTGTGCTCGCGGGGCATGTGTGGGCATGTGAGGACACTCCTCCTCACCAATCAATGCACAGGGGAGTGTCTGCTCATGCCCCCAGCCTCACTCGGCTCGCTTTGGCTCGCTTCAGCCCTACTCCAAAATGGTGCGAGTTTTAGGGGCTAAGCAGGGCTGAAGCGAGCCGAGTCGTGCTGTTCTTTGGTAGTCGAAACGCGAGCCGTGTCGGGCTGAAGTGAGCTGAAGCGAGCTGAAGTGAGCTGAAAAAGGGTAGTGGAAAAGGGCCAATAGAGACAAACAACCATTCACACTCACATTCACACCTATGGTCAATTTAGAGCCACCAATTAGCCTAACCTGCATGTCTTTGGACTGTGGGAGAAACCAGAGCACCCAGAGGAAACCCACACAGACATGGGGAGAACATGCAAACTCCACACAGAAAGGCTCCCATCAGCCGCTGGGCTCAAACCCAGGACCTTCTTGCTGTGAGGCGACAGTGCTAACCACTACACCACCGTGCCACCCTACAATATTGTATACTCAACAGTAAAACCTAAATAAAGAAATCCAAATTGGGCTCCCAGTACAGATAGAAATTTTCATCACTAAACTGATAGAAATACAGACAGTGGCATTATGTTACACCCTTGGAATTTCAGCAGGCCTCACCAAGTGCAGAATCCCAGGTACTGTGCCTCAGTCAGCCTCAAGTGGCATTTACAGGCATTGGCTGTCATTGTGCACCTTCAAGACTTCCTTCTGATGGAACAAGTGGTCTATCAAGATGCCTGAACAAATGACATCCATGAGTTGTTGAAAGTCTGTGGGGACTCAATGGAGCCCAAAGGGAAGGACTTGGTTTTGCAAGTGCCCACTGGAGGTGGAGAATGCCAATTTGGGTCTGGCTGTGGGCTTCAGGGCTCCTTGCCTGTAGCCTTTTGTCAGGTCCAAGGTGGAGATGAAGTAGGCCCTCCTCAGGAACTCCAACAGCTCAGTCCCCCTGGGGGAGGGGGTAGCTGTCAAACTAGGAGACTTTTCAAGCCTCTGGAAGTCATTGCAAATCTGTAGGCTGCCATCCAGTTTCAGAACTACCACAGTGGGGCTAGACCAGGGGCTAGTGGATTCAATGATCCCATCTCCAAGCATTTTAGTTTTTTCTTTCCTCAATAGTCTGACAACTAGCCACAGTCCAAAGACATGCAGGTTCGGCTAATTGGTGACTCTAAATTGACTGTAGGTGTGAATGTGAGTGTGATTGGTTGTTTGTCTCTATGTGTCAGCCCTGCGATGACCTGGTGACTTGTCCAGTGTGTACCCTGCCTTCTGAGCCAAGGCTCACCCTTGGCACCACCATCTTTACTGTCTTCTCCCTCCTCAGCTAGGTATGCCAGGTTAGTCAGCTGGAATAGGCTCCAGCTTGCCTGTGACCCTGCACAGGATAAGGAGTTACAGATAATGGATGAATGGAGGCTGTGCCAGGTGGCTGTAGACTCTCTTCTGGGTATGTGTTCTCTGACAATTGGGCCAATACAGATACATATTTGACCACGGAACATATTCAACCATGAAACAGAATGGTGAGGGTTGTTCTTCCCAAGCCTCTTTGGCTACATCCAGTAGAGGAGGAGGCTCTGGGCCACCTCCTGAAGACTAACTCAAATGGGGAGAATCCTGTGGAAGCTTGGGGAGTTTGCTGGTTGGCAAAGAGGATGCACGGTAGCAAGCAGTCCTTGTTTCTTCCCTCCCCATCTGTGACTCAAAGCAACATTTGTTTCAGTGTCAAGTTAAAATGCTCCACCAGCCCATTTGTTTGGGGTGATATATGGAGGTCATGATTTTTTGTACCTACAACAGCTAAAATAAATTATTAGTTTAGACATAAAGTTTAGACATAAACCTCGGTGTGTCACCAGATCTTTGGGGATTCCAACTCAACTGAAAAGTGTTATAAGTCCCTAGATGATGGTCTATCCTGTATTCTTTCTACTGTGTCATGAGCCCCCAGGTAGCCTCCAAGTGGGTGGGAGTGATCCAGGTGTATTATCATGTCAATTTTTGGACAGGGCACCACAGCAAGTTTGAGTATCTGACCACAGTATTCCTTACAAATGTAGAGAAGGTTTCCTTTAATAAGGAAGTAGGAGGCTGGCAATGTGGCACAGTGGTATAGTGGTTAGTACTGTTGCCTCACAACACAAAGGTTCTGGGTTTGAACCCAGCAACTGATGGCAAGCCTTTCTGTGTGGAGTTTGCATGTTCTCCCCATGTCTGTGTGGGTTTCCTCTGGGTGCTCCAGTTTCCCTCACAGTTCAAAGATATGCAGTTTAATATGGGGCAACCATACAGTAGTCTGAGGTTGGGCTGAAGTGCCCCAACTGCTCCCCGGGTGCTGTAGCATAGCTACCCACTGCTTTGGGTATGTGTCTGTGCTCAGTGCTCACTTGTGTGTGCATGTGTGTGCACACTGCTTCAGATGGATTAAATCCAGAGTAGGAATTTCAATGTTTGCTTGAGTGTGACAAATGGAGTGACAAGGTTAGACAGGATATGGAATGAGCACATCAGAGGGACAGCACATTTGAAGAGCTTGTAAATTAAGCTAAGAGAGATGAGACTGAGGCTACATCCACATGACAATGGCAACAAGATGTTATTTAAAAAAATATCGCGTCCACATGGGCAACGATCAGTAAAATATCAGGTCCATATGGCAACGCAACGCTTGCTGAAAACGATGCAATACACATGCCACACCTCTAGTGGCGCTGTAAGATGGTCCCTTCTGAGACACCAGAACAATAGAAGTAAGGACGCATGCACATAAACTATTATGCGCGAGACTTCATATTAGCCACAAAGTCAGAAAAATCTGTTCGTAAAATTACATTATAATGACCAAATACAATGAAAAGTATTTTTCCAGTCTCACCTGTGAAAGGTAATCCCATGTGATCTCGTTTGGATGGCAAACCTGTTGGTACAGTTAAACGCAGCACATGAATGAGGCATCTTTATTCTCCGCTTTGACCCATCCAATATGGCGGCGAGGATGACGTATGATTCTACGCGGAAGGCGGCGTCTTTAATGGTCCGGAATAAATTGAATGCTACACGTTGATGGATTAATTTGTTCTTCTACGCCCTTTTTGAGGAATGTATTGTAGGACTAAAACCAACATCTGAAGAGGTGAGATCGCTCCTTTTTTTCCCTATTTTTGCTGGCGGGATTGACTCTGCCCTAAGGGCTATTCTCTCTCTCTCTCTCTCTCTCTCTCTCTCACTTTGCACCATTACACAATAAATATTCACAGTGAAAATATTTTGTAAGCGCGTTTCATGAACCAAGTTATAGGATTTGTTGACAACTCACATCGAGTTCATTACACTTCTACCCGGCGTGAAGCACATGTGGTTGTGACGTCATCGTAAACAAATCCGTTCTACTCATCCAGATGACTTCGCAATGGCAACGTTGCCAGATCTTTCCACTCTGGAACCCGTTCTCAAAAGATTGCGTTTTGGGGCACCCAAAACACCGGTGCCATGTGGATGCCAGGCCTAAACGATAAACCATTGTATCAGATTCACCTGAATCCGTTGCCATGTGGACAGGGCCTGAGATGGTATGGGCACATCCTGAGAAGAGATGAAGAGCATGTTGGAAGGAGAATGTTGAGGATGGAGCTGCCAGGCACACGAAAACGAGGAAGGCCAAAGAGGAGATACATGGATGTGGTGAGAGAGGACATGGAAGTGGCAGGTGTAGTAGAGAAGGATGTGCAAGACAGGGAGCAAGGGAGACAAAAGATCCACTGTGGTGACCGCTAATCGGGAGCAGCCAAAAGAAGTAGTAGTAGTAGCTTGAGTGTGACAAATAAAGGCTTCTTGGCTCTTGGCTTGGCCCAAGTGTACAGTATGTGTTCCCTGTCTATTTCCAGCAACTGAGTCCACCAGTGGTTTGGTTGGTTCAGCAGTGTTTTCTGTTCTTTGCTGAAGCTACCCTCCTGAGTGGCCTGCTGATACACAGAAAGGAGGGGATTAGTGGGAAAGGGGGCTCACCCTTGGCACCACCATCTGTACTGTCTTCTCCCTCCTCAGCTAGGTATGCCAGTTGGGTTTCTGTGGCTTTCTGGGTCTCTGAGCCTTTTCAGAGTGTGGCAAGGCAGAAAAAAACCTCTGAAACCAGCAGAAAACCAAAATAGGCACAGATAGATCAGGCATTAATCCAATAAAGGGAGGCCACTCACTTATTTGCGCCCCCCCCCCCCCCCAAACTTCAACAGGACCTCTTTGACATTTCCATTAAAACAGGCAACTGAGGCTACATCCACATGACAACGGCAACGAGATGTTATTTAAAAATATATCGCGTCCAAATGGGCAACGATCAGTAAAATATCAGGTCCATATGGCAACGCAACGCTTGCTGAAAACGATGCAATACACATGCCACACCTCTAGGGGCGCTGTAAGACGGTCCCTTCGGAGACACCAGAACAATAGAAGAAGTAAGGACGCATGCGCATAAACTATTATGCGTGAGACTTCATATTAGCCACAAAGTCAGGAAAATCTGTTCGTAAAATTACATTATAATGACCAAATACAATGAAAAGTATTTTTCCAGTCTCACCTGTGAAAGGTAATCCCATGTGATCTCGTTTGGACGGCAAACCTGTTGGTACAGTTAAACGCAGCTAATCTTTATTCTCCGCTTTGACTTTTCCAATATGGCGGCGAGGATGATGTATGATTCTACGCGGAAGGCGGCATCTTTAATGGTCCGGAATAAATTGAATACTACACGTTGATGGATTAATTTGTTGTTTCTCACCTGTGAAAGGTAATCCCATGTGATCTCGTTTGGACGGTAAACCTGTTGGTACAGTTAAAGGCAGCGCATGAATCTTTATTCTCCGCTTTGACCTATCCAATATGGCGGCGAGGATGACGTATGATTCTACGCGGAAGGCGGCGTCTTTAATGGTCCGGAATAAATTGAATACTACACATTGATGGATTAATTTGCTCCTCTACGCCCTTTTTGAGGAATGTACTGTAGGACTAAAACCAACATCTGAAGAGGTGAGATCGCTCCTTTTTTCCCCTATTTTTGCTGGCGGGATTGACTCTGCCCTAAGGGCAGAGTCTCTCTCACTTTGCACCATTACACAATAAATATTCACAGTGAAAATATTTTGTAAGCGCGTTTCATGAACCAAGTTATAGGATTTGTTGACAACTCGCATCGCATCGCAATGAGAAGATCATTGGCACTACTGGTGTTAAGAATCAGACCATTTCATAAATGAATATTTTTCTGTAGAGCTGCAGTGTTTGTACAATTGCATGTTTTTGCTTCACTATTACTGTCACTATTCTGCTTCTTGCATTACTACTGTGAACTAACACTGAACATAATAATAATAATAATAATAATAATAATAATATCCAAGCTCGTGTTTCACTCTCACTAGTGCTCTGTAAGGCTTTTTCCTGGTGATATCCTGGTGATATTCGTTACACTTCTACCCGGCGTGAAGCACTCACAGTCATGTGGTTGTGACGTCATGGTAAACAAATCCGTTCTACTCATCCAGACGACTTCACAATGGCAATGTTGCCAGATCTTTCCACTCTGGAACCCGTTCTCAAAAAGATTGTGTTTTGGGCACCCAAAACGCCGGTGCCGTGTGGACGCCAGGCCTAAACGATAAGCAATTGTATCTGAGTCACCTGAATCCGTTGCCATGTGGACAGGGCCTGAGAGGGTCACACCCATCCAAACAGCTCAATGGCTCACTGATGGGCAGGCCATGGTCACTGTGTACCGTCTGTTCACTGTGTCTATTTGGGGAGGTGCGATCTGCCACTTGGGATATGGCTGGAATGGGCTGTCATCACACTTTCTTTCTTTCTTTCTTTCTTTCTTTCTTTCTTTCTTTATTTATTTATTTATTTATTTTAATTTTACAAACCATTCAAAATCATATAAACTATGTCTAATACAGAGAAATATAAACAAATTTAATATAGTAAAAATATCCAGGTTATATTTCTGTCAGAAACACTTTTGTCAAGGAACATTATTTACATTGCAATATTTGCAACAAGTATTTGGCAGGTGGGTCTGTTCTGGGATCTCCCTGCCCTTCCACGTGCGTACGTGGAAAGCTTTGGGGCAGGGAGAGTACACCTCCCTGCCCTACCATGTGTCTACATGGACAGGCTAAAGCAGGGAGAGCCACAGCACCCTCCCTCCCCCTCCAATATAGTACAGAACAGAGTAGGCATCAATGACAACAGAGATGACATTGATTAAGATCGGAATATGGGACCTCCCTGCCATTCCATGTGCCAACGTGGAAAGCCTTGAGGCAGGGAGAGCAGCTCCCTGCCTTTCCATGTGCCTGTGAGGAATGGCTAAAGCAGGGAAGGCTGGGGCAACAGAAATGGCATGGATTAGGGAACCTCCCTGACCTTCCATGTGCCTGTGTGGAAAGCCTTAAAGCTCATAGGCAACGGTTTTCATTTTATGCATATTTGAAACTTTATATGTTAAAAAACCCTCTGTAATTTTCTTCTGGTCCCAAGAAGTATTGTTAATAAGTAATAATTAAAATAAGTTAGTGCGGATCATGGCAAATTTCTGTCGACTATTTCCGTGACCGCTTGGCGCATGACGTCATTTAAGCCAAACAAATCGCTTGAGTTGGGTCCACATCCGATTACTTACATTGCTGTTCGGCTTGATTACAGACGTGCGTTCAGGAATTTCCAAAGAAAAACCATGCCTTATTGTTGTACAGTGAACTGTAACAACAGGACCGGTTCAGGAAGAAGTTTTTACCTTTTTCCAAAAGAGGAGAAGAGAGTGGATTGTGGGTGTGAAGCGAGAGGGTTGGTAGCCGGGTAAATACGCCGCTCTGTGCTCCGATCACTTCGAGGAGGATTCATTTTTGAAGAATCCCCATCTGTTGGAGAGTTTAGGTGTCAGTGTCGGACAGAGAGGGCTCAAACTTGATGCTGTTCCAACAAAATTCGAGCACAAAAACAAGCAGTCAAAGAAGAAACAGACTCGCAATGTTCAAGCAAAAAGGAGAAGATTGGAGGTAAACATTTTTACGTTTGCTTGCAATTTTTCAAGTAAAGAATCCTGAGGGATCCTGTACAATCATTGTGTAAATGAGACAAAAGGGATAGTTTGTCATGGCTACCTGCCAGCATGCTATTGACTAACATGATTAATGTCTGAGTGTGTATATGTATGTCCGAACGCAAGTGTTCCTAATGAAGTGGCTACTAAGCTGAAGTTAATTTGTCACCGCTAAAATGATACCTGCGGGTATGCTAATGGTTCACATGCCATTTGCATGATAAATGTATGTGCGTGTTTATACGGACACACGTGTTCCTAATAATGTGGCCATTAAGTTGAAGTTGATTAGTCACGGCTAACATACTAACTGCTAGCCTGCTAACATGACAATGGCTGACATGCTCAATGTATATGTCTGTGCATGTTTTTACACAAGTGTTCCTAATAAAGTGGTTGATTTGCAATGGCTACCTGCTAGCATGCTAACATGCTATTGACTAACATGATTAATGTTTGTGTGTATGTTTAAAGTAGGCTATAAATAGTATAATGCTTGTATTAATATTAGCAATAAATTATATTAGCAATATAAACGAATCCATGTCCTATTATAGGGATTATGTGTGTGCGTGTGCCACTGTGCACATCAGTGGGTAACCCCATGAAATGTCCTGGTATATGTTATTCTTGAATTGTTGAAAATTAGTCCTGTATGTTTCTCATCTCTCATTATCTCTAGCCGCTTTATCCTGTTCTACAGGGTCACAGGCAAGCTGGAGCCTATCCCAGCTGACTACGGGCGAAAGGCGGGGTACACCCTGGACAAGTCGCCAGGTCATCACAGGGCTGACACATAGATACAAACAACCATTCACACTCACATTCACACCTACAGTCAATTTAGAGCCACCAATTAACCTAACCTGCATGTCTTTGGACTGTGGGGGAAACCGGAGCACCTGGAGGAAACCCACGCGGACACGGGGAGAGCATGCAAACTCCACACAGAAAGGCCCTCATCAGCCACGGGGCTCGAACCCGGACCTTCTTGCTATGAGGTGACAGTGCTAACCACTACACCACCGTGTCACCCCTGTATGTTTCTCTCCAGCAAAAAAAGTATATTTAGAAAGTGGTTAAATAAATGAACTTCCTGAACGTATGCTCGGTTTGTAAGTAAACGCAGAGCTGCTCCCGGTCTCATCTCATTATCTCTAGCCGCTTTATCCTGTTCTACAGGGTCGCAGGCAAGCTGGAGCCTATCCCAGCTGACTACGGGCGAAGGGCGGGGTACACCCTGGACAAGTCGCCAGGTCATCACAGGGCTGACACATAGGCTACATCCACACGACAACAGCAACGAGATGTTATTTAAAAAAATATCACGTCCAAATGGGCAACGATCAGTAAAATATCAGGTCCATATGGCAACGCAACGCTTGCTGAAAACGATGCAATACACATGCCACACCTCTAGGGGCGCTGTAAGATGGTCCCTTCGGAGACACCAGAACAATAGAAGAAGTACGGACGCATGCACATAAACTATTATGCGTGAGACTTCATATTAGCCACAAAGTCAGAAAAATCTGTTCGTAAAATTACATTATAATGACCAAATACAATGAAAAGTATTTTTCCAGTCTCACCTGTGAAAGGTAATCCCATGTGATCTCGTTTGGACGGTAAACCTGTTGGTACAGTTAAACGCAGCACATGAATGAGGCATCTTTATTCTCCGCTTTGACCCATCCAATATGGCGGCGAGGATGACGTACGATTCTATGCGGAAGGCGGCGTCTTTAATGGTCCGGAATAAATTGAATGCTACATGTTGATGGATTAATTTGTTCTTCTACGCCCTTTTTGAGGAATGTATTGTAGGACTTAAACCAACATCTGAAGAGGTGAGATCACTCCTTTTTTTCCCTATTTTTGCTGGCGGGATTGACTCTGCCTAAGGGCTATTCTCTCTCTCTCTCTCTCTCTCTCTCTCACTTTGCACCATTACACAATAAATATTCACAGTGAAAATATTTTGTAAGCGCGTTTCATGAACCAAGTTATAGGATTTGTTGACAACTCACATCGAGTTTGTTACACTTCTACCCGGCGTGAAGCACATGTGGTTGTGACGTCATCGTAAACAAATCCGTTCTACTCATCCAGACGACTTCGCAACGGCAACGTTGCCAGATCTTTCCACTCTGGAACCCGTTCTCAAAAGATTGCGTTTTGGGGCACCCAAAACGCCGGTGCCGTGTGGACGCCAGGCTGAAACGATAAACAATTGTATCGGATTCACCTGAATCCGTTGCCGTGTGGACAGGGCCATAGATACAAACAACCATTCACACTCACATTCACACCTAGAGTCAATTTAGAGCCACCAATTAACCTAACCTGCATGTCTTTGGACTGTGGGGGAAACCGGAGCACCTGGAGGAAACCCACGTGGACATGGGGAGAACATGCAAACTCCACACAGAAAGGCCCTCGTCAGCCACGGGGCTCGAACCCGGACCTTCTTGCTATGAGGTGACAGTGCTAACCACTACACCACCGTGTCGCCCCTGTATGTTTCTCTCCAGCAAAAAAAAAAAAAAGTATATTTAGAAAGTGGTTAAATAAATGAACTTCCTGAATGTATGCTCGGTTTCTAAGTAAACGCAGAGCTGCTCCCGGTCTGTTTGGCTTAAATGACGTCATGACGACTGCCCCCTGGTGGTGAAAGTGCGCATAAGTGAGAAAAAACATTCGTAAAAAAACGTTGAGCAAATCAGTATATTTTAAGCATTTTATTCAATTTTAGGGTGCAAATTAGACACCAGGAAGATTGAATTCACTTTTTGGGTCATTCTTCTCGACAATAAAGTTGATATTCTACATTTCACCTCCAACTGTTGCCTATGACCTTTAAGTTAGGGAGAGCACCTCCCTGCCCTTCCATGTGCCTGCATGGAACAGCTAAAGCAGGGAGGGCAACGGCAATGAAAATGTAAGGATTAGGGGTCTTAGCCTCTTTGACAAGGGCCAAATGCAATGGTTAGATGACTGGGTCAACACGTTTCCAAAATTGTAGATCATGGGGATGTTCCCGGTATGCAGTAATTAGCATCTATCAGAAATTGGTCCAAGGAAGGACAATCAGTAAACCACAGAAGAGCACCTGCACAACTGCTGAAAAAGTTAATGCTGGCTATGATAGGTGTTAGAACACACAGCGCATCACAGCTTGCTTTGTATGCTCTGGAACTACAGACTGGTCAGGGCACTCATGCTAACTCTTGTCTGCCAAGGAAAGTGCCTACAATAGGCATGTGAGCATGAGAACTGGACCATGGAGTTATGGAAGAAGGTGGCCTGGACTGGGTTGTGAGCCAGCATCAATGATATGGAAGTGAGATTGACTAAAGTCAGACAGTATGAAAGGGGAGGAGATGGGGTTGAGGTGGGTTGCAAAATGGCTTGCAGAAGAAGTAGCAAAGGTAGGCAGGTTAAAGCAGCTTAACTAAGGTGCTCTATGAGAGATTTGCCAATAGAATGCATTGAAGGGAATCAGCTGAGCTGATGTGGGCTGGCTTGAGATCAGCTGCAGTCAGCTGATGTATCTGGGATTGAGGGCCGAGCTTGACTTTGTAGCCTGCCAGAACTACGCTATGCTCGACTTTCTGAACAAAGTGTGTTTTATGAAATGTACAGTATATTTGTACATAACTTGTTCCTTGCTGGACTACAGGACAGAAAAAAAAGGTAAACAACATAATCAAAATGGCTACCAAAGCCATATAGGAAATTTGCATGTGGTTGTGCTCCTGTTTCCCAACAAAGTTTTAGTTGCCAAGAGGCTGAATAGGGGAAACTAACCTGCCCGACACATTGGCTGTTCAAAAGTAAATCAAACAGCTATTTCAACAAGTTTAAGCGCCTTTATTTTCTGTATATAAAAAAAGTAGTTTTCATCCAAAAGCATTCCATGTCTCTCAGGTCAGTTCATAAACAACCACAGAATCCAAAGGCAGTAATTATAATCCACATGTTTCACAGCAATAGTCCACAATAGTGACAGTTCATTGTGGTCAGCAAAAACTAAGGCTTACCCAAGCACCCACTCTCTACTCATTCACAAGCACAAGTAAGTGCACAGGTGATATTATGATTACTGCCACTCCCAACACCATGTGACCCAATTACCATAAGTAACCACATAGGTGCCCAACACAGACACAAACTACATCTGACCCCAACAAGCTGTATTTGAATAATATTCACAGTTTCTAATTGGGCCATGGTTATAATCAACCTACAGCTGATTGTAAGTGCAAATGAAACTATACACAAATCAAAATGATGAGTGAAAACATCCTTGAGAAAGCATCATTGTTGGCTGAAAAACATCTTCTCATTTGTTACCCATAACCAGTGATTAAAATTTACTTTTGCCAATTCTCCACCTACTTTCACAAGCCCTTATTCATGGTATGCATATAACCAAAATACTGCTGCTTTCAAAAATATCTGCTTTGATTGATTTGCAGAAGTTCTAAAACCACTGAGAACCTGAGCAGAGGGGGCCATCTCAGCACTTTACAACTATTTTGAGCACACTGATTATAATATGTTTCGGGATGCTGCTACTGACAAACTCAACCAACTTCAGATGGTTTTACTTCCTACAAGACATGACCTGTTCCAGCCAGAAGCTGTGGCTGCATGCGCTGCTGAAAACCCTTGATACTGTTTTCAAATCAGGACGGCAAGAGACAATATGTCCAATGCTAGCACAGAGAAGCACTTACAAACATAAAATAGCATACAGTCCCTGGACACTAGAGAAACACTGGGTCAAATTTTGTAAGCTGTTTGCACCAGTTTTCAGGTGCAATTAGAATGCATTCTGCCAAAACCTTCGTGTGTTATGTATGAAACTCAAATACAAGCCTAACCAGGCAATCTGAGTTTGTGAGATGAGCCTCAGTAAATGCTTTGTGCTGCACCTCCTGACATGCTTATATCAGAACCCACAGTGTATATGTTATTCATGTCATCACTGACTACAGAACAACACTATTAGCCTATGACAGTAATGCCTCCCTCCCAGATGTGTTAAAAACCATTTATGTATAGTTTGAAGCATATAATAGTGCCTCTGAGGGAAACTACCACAGTAGTTATGAAAACTATGCAGAGTCAACCCACTTAAGGCTGTTGGTCCAAAATAAATAAATAAACAAACAAACAAACAAACAAACAAACAAACAAACATTCCAGGATAGTTCTTCAAAGGATCAGTACTGATCAACTCATGTATGTCCTTACAGACATCTTTGAAGAAGCACTGTAAACAAACTGAAGGTGTGGAGGTATTAGAGGTGAGATACAAGTGCATAATATGGGTTTAATACAAAAACTGTGTGCATCAGTATTCAGACCTCAACTACAAATTTATGCTCTACTTGTACAGATGCATGTGATTTGCAGAGTTTCCCAAAAAAGCTGCCAAATAATTGACTCATTTCAGACACCTCTACTCAGGAAAAATCACTTTCTGAGACAATCATGGAGGTGTGAACTACATACAAGTCATTTTAATATTCTGAATGTGGTGGAAAATTAAGTCCCTAATTAACCCCACACTGAATATGAGTAACATTCACCTTATACAGTACCAGTCAAAAGTTTGGACACACCTTCTAATTCAATGTTTTTTCTTTATTTTTATTAATTAAAAGACACACCATGTCTTAAAGTAAAGATGGACTGTCATTTCTCTTTACTTAGTTGAACAGTTCTTGACATAATATGAATTATTACAGTTGTGGAAGAGGGCTATTTACTGTATTTTTATTATTTACGATTTACTGTTTGATCTCAAACACATTAAGAAGGCAAGAAATTCCACTAATTAACTTTTGACAAGGCACACCTGTTAATTGAAAACCATTCCAGGTGACTACCTCATGAAGCTGGTTAAGATTATGCCAATAGTGTGTAAAGCATCATCAAGGTAAACAATGGTTACTTTGAAGAATCTAAAATATGAAACATATTTTGTTTTTTTCACACTTTTTTTTGTTTACCACATAATTCCATATGTGTTCCATAAGTTATTTCATAGCTTTGATGTCTTCAGTATTGCTCTACAGTGTAGAAAATAGTCAAAATACACAAAAACCTATGAATGTGTAGGTGTGTACAAACTTTTGACTGGTACAGTAAATATTAATATAAGTTTTAAGCTGTAGTTACCTACATAAGCCGATAGCTCTGATTATGGTCCAGAATGTATAGTTTGTGATTAGTTTTTCAGAACTATAGCAACTTTTAAACAAGTAAATAAATGGAGTAGAATGGAGTAGTAAACAGTGAGTAATAACCACCAGTGCACAATTTCTTGTATGTTTAAAATAAATGTTTGCACACTTTTACTGAATTGACTTTGTTGCTAATATAAGTTGTTGGGCTTTAAAAACATTTAGCCAATTATAGTGTTTAGGATAACATCAAATTATTTGACAAAATCTAGCCACATAGTTTCTCCCTCTGGCAATGAATAATTACAGTTTTTGAAACTGGAATGGACTTGCCAAACTAAACTGCAAAAGTCAACACCACATCCACTATGTCACTGCAAATCTTTTAAAATTGAGACTTCATTGCTTCTTTTCTTTTCTTTCTTTAATCTTTAATTTGCTGAGCAGTTTGTGATGGTATACCTGAAAAATAAAGGGTTATTTTTTAAAATCTACTGAATTAAAGTTTTAAAACAAAATATTGAAACGTTTTTACTCAGTTAAAATAAAAATATTCTCAAAGCATTGTGAAGTACAGTAAGCTCAGTTGTTTCTATTTTGTTACTACATACTACTGACTACAAGACAAAGGAAGTAACAAAGCTTACACCTGATCAGTAGATCATTGGTAGTCTTCACCAGCCTTGATAATTAGCCAATTAATGATGTCCTGGATGTAGGTTCATTATCTACATTTGCTAAGGCAGAGGCAGAGAAGATTAGAGTATGGCTAGTGGTTGAAAATGGCAGCAATCTGATAAAAGAAATGCCTAAAAACATGCTGAAGGACCACAAGCAGTCACCCCCCCCCCCCCCCCCTGCACTAGAATATAATGATCAACACAATTCTAATATTATTCTCATGAACTCACTGACTAGATAATAATGAATTGTTTATATCATGGGTGGGAGAAATATTTTCCTTTTCTAAACTTGCCGGTTTGATTCCCTGGACCAGCAAGAATGGCTGATGTGCCCTTGATCAAGGCACCTAACCCCCAAATGCTCCGCAGGCTGCTCTGGGTGTGTTGTACGTCACTCTGGATAAGAGCATCTGCTAAATGTCAATACTTAATACTTAAACTCAATAGTTTTAGTTATTTTAATGATACAGTGGTGCTTGAAAGTTTGTGAACCCTTTAGAATTTTCTATATTTCTGCATAAATATTACCTAAAACATCATCAGATTTTCACACACGTCCTAAAAGTAGATAAAGAGAACCCAGTTAAACAAGTGAGACAAAAATATCATACATGGTCATTTATTTATTGAGGAAAATGGTGCAATGTTGCATATCTGTGAGTGGCAAAAGTATGTGAACCTCTAGGATTAGCAGTTAATTTGAAGGTGAAATTAGAGTCAGGTGTTTTCAATCAATGGGATGACAATCAGGTGTGAGTAGGCACCCTGTTTTATTTAAAGAACAGGGATCTATCAAAGTCTGATCTTCACAACACATGTTTGTGGAAGTGTATCATGGTACGAACAAAGGAGATTTCTGAGGACCTCAGAAAAAGCATTGTTGATGCTCATCAGGCTGGAAAAGGTTACAAAACCATCTCTAAAGAGTTTGGACTCCACCAATCCACAGTCAGACAGATTGTGTACAAATGGAGGGAATTCAAGACCATTGTTACCCTTCCCAGGAGTGGTCAACCAACAAAGATCACTCCAAGAGCAAGGCATGTAATAGTCAGCGAGGTCACAAAGGACCCCAGGGTAACTTCTAAGCAACTGAAGGCCTCTCTCACATTGGCTAATGTTAATGTTCATGAGTCCACCATCAGGAGAACACTGAACAATAATGGTGTGCATGGCAGGGTTGCAAGGAGAAAGCCACTGCTCTCCAAAAAGAACATTGCTGCTTGTCTGCAGTTTGCTAAAGATCACGTGCACAAGCCAGAAGGCTATTGGAAAAAATGTTTTGTGGACAGATGAGACCAAAATAGAACTTTTTGGTTTAAATGAGAAGCATTATGTTTGGAGAAAGGAAAACACTGCATTCCAGCATAAGAACCTTATCCCATCTGTGAACCATGTTGGTGGTAGTATCATGGTTTGGGCCTGTTTTGCTGCATCTGGGCCAAAACAGCTTGCCATCGTTGATGGAACAATGAATTCTGAATGATACCAGTGAATTCTAAAGGAAAATATCAGGACATCTGTCCATGAACTGAATCTCAAGAGAAGGTGGGTCATACAGCAAGATAACAACCCTAAGCACACAAGTCATTCTACCAAGGAGTGGTTAAAGAAGAATAAAGTTAATGTTTTGGAATGGCCAAGTCAAAGTCCTGACCTTAAAGTGCCATTCCACCATTGGATGTATTCTTTGGCATAAAATACAATATATTTTATGACAACATGACTAGACAGAGAAATCTTTTAGCTTCAAAATGATATATCAAACATAATTTTTTGACAACGACAAGTATATTAATTTTGCGACCAAAGTCACCTACCCTTTTAATTTCCGTGCGGTAGTGAAACGTGATGTCATCGTCAGGTTCCCCTTCTTGTGTACCACGTGTCGGTCTATTTTTAGACCAGGAAACCCCCAAAGTGAGAGAGTCATTTCTCCTCGTATATGGGGGCCAAAAAAATTGCGAAAAATTTTGAGTTCATCTTTCAGTTAGCTAGATTTATTGGTATTAGCTAGATTTATTGGTATTATTTTTATCGCGTTCTATCCGCCATTGCTGATAATATGTGCCACGTCACACGTCACGTGGTACACAAGAAGGGGAACCTGCCGATGACATCATGCGCGGAAATTAAAAGGGTAGGTGACTTTGGTCGCAAAATTAATATACTTGTCGTTGTCAAAAATTATGTTTGATATATCATTTTGAAGCTAAAAGATTTCTCTATTTAGTGATACCATTTATATATGTTGTCAAAATATATTGTATTTTATGCCAAAGAATACATCCAATGGTGGAATGGCACTTTAATCCAATTGAAATGTTGTGGAAGGACCTGAAGCAAGCAGTTCATGTGAGGAAACCCAACAACATGCCAGAGTTGAAGCTGTTCTGTATGGAGGAATAGGCTAAAATTCCTCCAAGCCGGCGTGCAGGACTGATCAACAGTTACCGGAAATGTTTAGCTGCAGTTATTGCTACACAAGGGGGTCCCACCAGATACTGAAAGCAAAGGTTCACATACT
The DNA here is from genome assembly GCF_027579695.1 of Neoarius graeffei. NCBI lineage: Eukaryota > Metazoa > Chordata > Actinopteri > Siluriformes > Ariidae > Neoarius > Neoarius graeffei. The sequence goes on along the minus strand of NC_083573.1, from coordinate 58,604,314 downwards.
TTTGCCACTCACAGATATGTAATATTGGATCATTTTCCTCAATAAATAAATGACCAAGTATAATATTTTTGTCTCATTTGTTTAACTGGGTTCTCTTTATCTACTTTTAGGACTTGTGTGAAAATCTGATGATGTTTTAGGTCATATTTATGCAGAAATATAGAAAATTCTAAAGGGTTCACAAACTTTCAAGCACCACTGTATTTATTTTTTATTTATTGAATGTTTAAAACATTCTTTTATTTAAGAGATTTGCATTAATTCTCGGTTAATTTCAGTTGTCATGACACTTAGACATGGCCCTAAAATAGCTTGCATTTATTCAAAAAAAACCATTTCCAGTCATTGAAAATGTCCTGTGCCAAGTTTCCCAAAAGTATCGCAGCACAAAGATCATTGCTAAATGGTAGAGCGAGCAGAACAATAAATGCTCTCTCTCTCTCTCCTAGTTAAGAAGCTCCTAGCGTTAAGAGGCTTTTGGAAACTCAGCACTGATCTCATCTCATCTCATTATCTCTAGCCGTTTTATCCTGTTCTACAGGGTCGCAGGCAAGCTGGAGCCTATCCCAGCTGACTACGGGCAAAAGGCAGGGTACACCCTGGACAAGTCATCACAGGGCTGACACATAGACACAGACAACCATTCACACTCACATTCACACCTATGGTCAATTTAGAGTCACCAGTTAACCTAACCTGCATGTCTTTGGACTGTGGGGGAAACCGGAGCACCCGGAGGAAACCCACACGGACAGAACATGCAAACTCCGCGCAGAAAGGCCCTCGTCGGCCACGGGGTTCGAACCTGGACCTTCTTGCTGTGACGCAACAGCGCTAACCACTACACCACCGTGCTGCCCAGCACTGATCTCTTCACTGTGAATTATTTGACATTTTAATTTTAATTTGATGTTTACTGTTTATTATCTTATTTCATTATACATTTTATAGTCATACAACTTCATGAAAAGTATAATTACCATGCCCCTCTTTCTATAGCAATTATAAAAGTGGCATTTGTCAATGTCACCAAATTTCATATTTTATTCACATCGGACTTTATTGTTTGTAAGACTTGAAAGTTCAGGTTATTCAGTACACTCTATTCAGTATTGTACAACAGCAATATTGAATTCACAAATTTGACTGGTCAGAAGGTGTTGATTAATGTTCTATAACAGCATGGCTCTGAAAATAGTGTTAACAGTTTAATTTCTAGGTTTCTATTACTGTAATATTTATAATATGTTATTCTTTCTGTAGCAACAGCTCATTCACAGGTAAATGCATGGTGATGAATTACATAATCTAAGGTTTATATAATCTCATAATAAACACATTTGAAAATATAATCATGGATTTTGTGAAGCATTGTAATGAGAAGTTTATTTAACATTTATGGAAGGAATCAGTGTCAGTGCTTTGTAATCAGTCAATTTTCCACCACAGGAGAGTATTCAGGACAGAGGACTTTCTGCTTCCTGGCATTTTGGTAATATGACAAGCTGCATTTTTTTGTCTTAACTTGAAGACAAATTAAAAAGAGAAGCTGGTGAGGAAATGTTTATAACTGCTATAAAGTAAGTGATAACTGGAACTTGTGGAAGTTTGACAACAGTAAATATAAGTGTGATGTGCTGTTCATTGGTATGTAAAATTCATTTTCCTTGTAAGAAAATGTACAAGAAGAATGAAACACTTAAAATTATTTGTTTTCTGATGGGTCGTATCACACAACCATGAAATGGATTAGTTTCTGAAAACAGCACATCCTATCATGTGTTATTCCTTACTCATTTGATTCAAATCTAATTCCTAGAGGAATATAAAAATATTTGTATTTGATTTGCTTGATCATTTATATAAGCAAGAAACATAAATATAATGGTGATTTGTACACAAATCATGAATAGCTCTATTTTCTGTACATGTAAGAAAATGATGGAGGCTAAGAGGCAAGTATGTTTAAATTTTTAATGATTTTCTTTAAACTTGTGCATCAACTTTAGACAGTAAATTGTGTGCACAATTGGTTCTGATTTCACAACATGGTCAAAAGTAGTTTAGAATCTTGAAATATTTTAAATACATCTTATCCATTTTAACCATTTACTCACATGTTCTCTGCACTCCTAGCAGTCTATTGGAAATCAGGGGTGTATAATGAAAAGCAACGGTGGTTGTCCTCATCATCTATCTCTTTGTATATATCTATATATGTATGTATATATTAGTATCATTAGTATTATCATTACTGTCATTTACCCCAAGAAAAAAATATCTTTCTTTAGATATGATTATTTTACATGATAAAAATAGGATTTGTCCAAAATGTTGACTTCAACACTGCCTGGCATGCTTAGCACACTTTTCTTTTCATGGACCTTAAAGGTGTCTCATGTCCATGGAGGCAATGTAACATGGACACTGTGTCCTCTTTACACAGACCTGGTGCTATGGTCCTGGGTGTGTTGGTGTGATCTAATGAGGTTGGTCCATGTGGACACATAGCAGTCCCAAGGCCTGCATAAATTTACACTCTTGGCTAGTCCTGATGGCATCCCTTCCACCCAAAGAAGAGAAAGATGCCTATGGTCAATCTTGTGTTGATAAAAATTATTACAAAATTTTGATTTGTTTTTCTTCATACAAAAAATTTCATATAAATTTTGCATTTGCACAAGTTTGTGAGGATTCTTGTTTCCTGAAAAATAAAATCCACAAAAATTACAAACAAGAAACTTGACATTTGAATGAATTAGACTGTGTGGAAAAATGTACTTGTGTTTAATTAATGTATGTAGGTAGAGTTTGTCAAATTATTAAAAACAATAAATAAAGTAATAAATACTTGAATAAATATAACATGACAGCTGTGACTCCTGTTTGTTTGTTTGTTTGTTTGTTTGTTTGTTTTTTGGTGTGTGTGTGTGTGTGTGTGTGTGAGCGTGCGCGCGTGTTTTCCTGATCTATATTTCGCAGTGGTGATGAACATCCTGGGGTTCTCCATGAGCCCATAATAGGCATGTTCCATTTTTACTCTTACTCAATATGCATGCTTAATCCAATATAACCATGATGTTCCCAATGTTGTCTTCCATCTTTGTTAAAAATTCTGGTGGTAGTGAATTGAAATGCAAGCAAATTAAGTTGTTTATTGCCTGATGACTGATATATTTCCTCCTTTCAGTTGATTCAGTTCAAAAATGTCTTTAATACAGAGTAGTTCTTCTGTGACTAAATATATCCCAGGATTTTGAATCAACTATGTTTGGTTTCTCTTACCATGACTGGGACTTTGACCATACAAAATCAACAGAAATATACACATTAAAAGTGTTTTATACTGTTTTGTCCATGTAATTACAGAATTCCCATCCCCATATTTTCTACATCAGTCTCTTAGTCCTCTTTAATGTACTCAATTGTTCTCTATGTGGCCTCTAGACAGAGAATGGTCAAGCTGCCCAAAGAGATTACAGATTCACAAACCTAAACTAACATGAACATAATGAAGGGATAGTCCACCTTCAGCCATATACAAGTTGATCTCATTCTTTCTTTACCTATCTCTAGTTTCTTCATAAATTATTCAGAACACAAGTACCAATCAGTCCTTGCCCTGGTGGCAGGAGTGATGAGGTAACTCATTTTAATTTTGCCCAAAATCAAGTTATTTCCACAGGAAATATGTTGCAGTTTCTTTTTTCCCGAAATAGCTATTTGTTTTAAAACAATAATGACATTTAACACTGAACAATCATGTTCCTAATCTCCCACCCCCGTGTATAAATGTAGCTATCGCCCTGCTCTACAACACTCTTCTTTTTGTCTCCTCTGTCTTTAAAAAGAGAGAGAGCAAATGTCTGCTTTATGCCATGGTCTCTTTGCCTGGTAATCTCCGGTCATTGAAGGTGTGCATGTTGATGACTTCCTCCGTTTTGACCATGACAGGTGGCTGAGGTTTATGTTTGAGCCGGCGCTGGCACTTGAGGGACACTCGCAGCTCCTCCATTATGGCACTACAGAAGGACCTCTGTGAGGGATGAGAAAGAAAAAGCAGCTGATCAGCTATTTCTTATTCATTTACATCACATGATTATCGAATGCATAGTTCCATGTATGATCTGAGAGAGACATACTAATGAGTTGTACACATGCAGATAAGTGGTTGTAGAATGTTGGGGAGGAGAAAAAAGAGGTATGAGGGAGAAGGAAAGCTGTGATCAATGCTCCTGTCCACCTGGATGTACACAGAGCGCATCATAACTAAAGCACTTTCTCTATGGAAGATTTCACCCTGCCTTTTCTGGCCTTGCTGCTACAGCACCATGACCTGTTGATGCATATTACATTTCCTCAGACTCAAATCCCATGAAGCTGCATGGCCAATTAAGCTGCTACCTCTCCTCTCCCTCCTCCTCGTGTTTTCTTTCCCAGAGACACTGTAGCATTTGTAAGTGCTGCATTCAACAATCAAAGAGAGATGCTTTGCTGTTCCTAAAAATGCCCTGATAAATAATTGATCATGTGCTGTATGTTCAATATTTTCTTTTCTGTAGTATTAGTTCACACTGACTGTCTTTTAATTCAGAAATCAGATGAGTGAATATAACATTTATTCTAGTGAACACCCAATGCTGAGATGAAAATTCAGAATGTCTGACAAGGGCTTGAATATTTTATTATGTGGCTATAAATGTAGTAAAAATGTATCATTTTAATTTTGATGATTTGGTAAAAAGTCATTTGGTGATTCATTATAAATTTCATATTAATATACAAAATGTATTATTATTATTATTATTATTATTATTATTATTATTATTATGAGGCAGGAAGTTTTGTTTCACTTGGTAAAAATTTGTGAAGAGTTCTTGGATCCCACAGTTTGTTGCTTACAGCTATTATTATTATTATTATTATTATTATTATTATTATTATTATTATTATTATTGCCCAATCAGGACTTGTAGGATTACATATCCTTTCCACATAACATTTTAGAATATAATAATAATGGGCCTCATTTATCAATCTTTTGGTTAAGCTATGTGAAAATGTTTGTGTAAACTATGAAGCCCCTGAAGGGACATGGAAGGAAAAAAGACAAATGTTTGTAAAAACTTTGCAAGGTCTTCATTTAGGTCAGTGTACTTCCGGGTCAGTTCAGCAAACTTGTGATGAGTGTATCCCCCTGTGCTAAGTTTTCTCTTCAGATTTCTCTCCCTTATGTGAAAACTGTGACTACTGCTGAGGACTGATTTAAAGTATTCATATTTGAGGCCAATCACAAAATAAAATTCTATGAAAGGTATGTGAGATCTCACACTTTTTTTTTTTATTTAGGTCAATGTAATATCGGGCCAGTTTGGTAACATGGAAACAGGGCTGCACTGAAGGTTAAACACACATAAATGGTGTTTACACACCTCCTACATTTCTGAAATAGCATGTACGCACCTTTAAATAGAGTTTATGCAACTGTATAATTTGATAGCATTTAGGAGTTTCCTATTGTTTTACTGGTGCAAGCCATAGTATATTCAAAATTGTCATTGTCAGCATTTACAGTATCTAGACTGTGTAACCAATCACATTGTTGCTTGCTAGAGGGTATGCACTGATGTCAATGCATACAGAAGTCACTGATGCCCCTTTTCCACCAAAGCAGTTCCAGGGCTTGTTCGGGGCCAGTGCTTAGTTTGGAACCGGGTTTTCTGTTTCCACTGACAAAGAACTGGCTCTGGGCCAGAAAAACCAGTTCCAGGCTAGCACCAACTCTCTGTTGGGCCAGAGGAAAGAACCGCTTACGTCAGCAGGGGGGCGGAGTTGTTAAGACCAACAACAATAACAAGACCGCAAAAGATCACCATTTTTAAGCGCCGAGAAGCCGCAGCTGTACAAACGCGAAGTCATCCATTATTTTTATTGTTGTTGTTGCTGCTGCTGCTGTTTCCATGTTGTTTTTGCTTTGATATTCGCGCCAAGGTTTATGCAAACGTAGCGACGTAACTGATGTATACAGCGACGTAATGATGTATACAGCGACGTAACTGACGTATACAGTGATGTAATGACGTAGCTCCGCGAGCTATGGAAAAGCAAACTGGTTCTCAGCTGGCTCGCAAGTTGAACGAGTTGTGAACCAGCACCAGCACTGGCTCCGAACCAGCCCTGGAACTGATTTGGTGGAAAAGGGGTATGAGTGGCAGCGTTAGCATTCAGCTTGAATGCTGCAAAAACACACACATCATCTAAATTAAGTGCATTTAATGTTTTTATATTTGAGGCCAATCTCAAAATTCTAAGAACCTCTCCCACTGGTGTGTGTGTGTGTGTGTGTGTGTGTGTGTGTGTGTGTGTGTGTGTGTGTGTGTGTGTGTGTTTGCAGGATCTTGCAAAATCACCTTTTTTAAAATTATAGTGTGTGTGTGTGTGTGTGTGTGTGTTTGCAGGATCTTGCAAAATTACCTTTTTTTTTAATTATTCATATCCCTTCCGGCGCTCCATAGTAAACCAACCAAACAAACAAAACAAAAATTATCGGATTTACAAAGTTTTGGAAATGCTGATTTTCTTCATACTTGCATGTGTATGTTGATGAATGCCAGTCACCCATAAATTACCAAGCATGTGCACAGCACAACTCATATGCATGTAGTGACGCATAAATCTCTATAAAAGCTCAAGTGCACAGGCAGCTATGAGTGTGAATTGATTGAGCAGGTAAAACCTGAGTAACATTAGTTATTTTGTCTTTTGTTAGTTCGTAAATTATTTTGCCTCACTACTATGCCAGTAAAAATAATAAATAATATAATATTAATAATAAAAAAGCAAGTCCTAAGTTTTCTGTCAACTGAAGCATTTGTTTCTGGCACGTGGTTACACATAGACAGACCTGACCCTCTTCTGTTTATATGGCACCATTTCTTTATTCTTTAATTAATGGCAATAAAATAAAATGACTGTTTTTCATGATATTTTCTTGATGGTACTTTTAGTCCAGGACTTAGAGAACTAGTATGAGGAGGTGTTTTTGATAGAGACACAAAAGCTTTTCTATAAGTTACTCTGAATAAAAGCATCTGCTAAATGCTGTAAGCGTAATAAAAAAACAAACAATTTGAACATGACAGTATATTCCATCAAAGGGCAGTAATCCACTACTCCAAATTATATTCTTTTAATTTGATCAAGTCAGGGTTTACATTTGTTAGCCTTCTTATGTGTGAACTTATCCACATTCAGAAGCATGAGTAGGATATAAATATTTTTTTCTGAATTTATGGGATTTTCATGAATACCAAATTTCTGGGGTAAATTGTACTAACGATTTATGCATAAACTTGTTCATACACATAGTATTTGTGTATTACAATATTACAATATTTAATTATTAAAATGTTTTAAATTGGGGCATTTTTGTACTTGAGATGAGGATAATTCAGCATTTTGGAATTCAAGTCACTTCTCTCTCTCTCTCTCTCTCTCTCTCTCTCTCTCATTTTTAACCACCTACAGCATCTTCTCCCTGTTGGTCTGCACTACTGCTGTTGATGGAATACTCATTAACTGACTAAATAGAACATTCACACTTGTTTTTATGTAAATTTACACTCAAATATTTACATAAGAGAGACACATATTGTATAGCCTTTTTATATTACAAAATCTGTGCATTAATCAAAGTGTGATTAGTTTGATAGCACAGTATTTATCACCCCATTTAATATGCATTTTCCCTGGCTTTCAGAGTGCTACAATTTAACCAGTCCAGTACAATGAACATCAAGATTTTCTACATAGATACAATGATATTTTTAGACAGTTTTCAATTCATTATATCCACCTGCACTCCAGTTTCACTCTTGAGTGTTAGACTGTATTTTTGGGGAAATAATGATAAAACTGTTATGTCACCTATGCCTTGGGTGTATAATGATGGACAATTTTTTTAGAAAACATTTTGTTCCTACTTTAAATTGTGGCTCTGCCACATGTGTAGTTACACATTAGGCAACGATCTATTTGCTGTAGATGTTATAGACATTTTCTCAGATATTTGCAGATTGCATTTTTTTTAACTGCTGGGTTTCCCTTTATGATTTTTACTAATAGGGGCTATAGATTTAAAACTTATTGAGGGTATATACAGTGCAACCACCCAGGAAATGTATAACATGTAGCTAGCTGTACTGTTAGTGTTGAGTTACTGCTTTGAGTCAATCTGTAATTTGATGCTACATGACTACACATAACTAGCCATGAAGTCCCATGTTATCTGTTTAATAACAATGGTAATTTTAGTTAGAATCTCATTTCAGTACACATTTAGCTATGAGAGAATGTAAGTTTCTAAGATCACTATCTTATTTTAACTCTAAACTTTAATGTTAAGCTCTAACATTCTTTTGTAACCCAAGATGGTTACAGAAGCATCATAATCTGCCAAAACACCCTAGTGTCCTCAAGTCATGTTCACCCTGGGGTGTCTTAACCTCTACTTTAGGTTTCAGATTCTGTTAGCTGTTTTATATGAAAGATAGGACAATAGCATAAGTAGCAAGCCATTATCTAACTTGCTAGCATTTATAAACAAAATAATGGTGCATATATATTGTGAAATGGTGAATATGAAGTTTTGAAGAGACCAAGAAGATGACATGCATGAGTTTATATCGATGAAAGCTTACCAAAGAAATTGTGTACCTTTTTTGAACAAGTTGACTTGAATTAATGTAAACACTTTTCAAATATATTGTTCCATTTTTACAATGGTTTATTTTTTGTCTAACATTTTGTGTGCATATTCGATTGGTTAGTAAGACATGGAACTTCCAACTAGTTCAGCTTTGAGATATAATGCAGACAAATTTGTTAAATTAAGGTAAACTTTCCTGCTGTAATATTAATTGGGGGGTGTCATTATTTTTATGCAATGCACCCTTTGGAGTATAATTTAACAATAACTAGAATGTAATAGAAAACATGCTGGACAACATCTATGCTAATCATATGTAAGTCCTGTAAAATTACAGAAAGCTAATCACAACCTGCTCGCTTATTGAAACACATTTTTCAGGAGATCAGGTACTAGTTACTGTGCATGTTGTAATAAGTACGTTTTCATGTGTAACAGATATGTGTGTAGTTATGAAATGGTTATTATAAAACATTGTCTCAGACTGGACACAATGGAAGAACTTTTGTAAGAGAAATGTTATTACTTTGTTATTACACACTCTCTCTCTCTCTCTCTCTCTCTCTCTCTCTCTCTCTCTCTGTGTGTGTGTGTGTGTGTGTGTGTGTGTGTGTGTTTCACTTCTTCACCCTCAGCTGCTTGTTCCTGACTCTCAGGAGACAGGTTTACTTTTAAGCAGTTCAGAGAGCAGTGAGCACAGTTTTAACACAGGAAAGTGTGGGTGGTAGAAAAGGAGGAAGATGGAAGAAGCATGACAGAAAAAAGCATGGAGGCAAAATGCATAAAAAATAGGAACAAGAAAAAAAAGATATTGTTGTAAAACATTTATTTAAGTGCATATGAAAGGTTAACAAAGGGCAGTATTGCAAAGATGCACAGAATAAATGGAGCGATGAAAGCATTTAAAAAAATAATTTGGTATCTAATGTGCAAAGCTGTGAAGTAATCTGAGGTGCAAATGAAATAAATGCATCCACCCTGTTGACTACTAAAGAAATTTAAAATGGTATATTGATAAAATGTGAGATGCATAGTCATTCAGATATCAGTAACATCCACACTTTTTTTACTTATAAATTAATGTGCAGGATTGTTGTTTACCTACCTATCTCCTATTTCTTGAAAAGGTATACTATCACATTTTATATTTTCTGTAGTCTGCTCTGGTGTGAAAAGGACAGCATTCTTAACAGAAAATTCCTAAAAGAGGAAATCCTGTTTAACATTTTATTTTATTTTTACATTATTGTCACCAACACTACATTAAATGTGTCTTGTTCCATGTGAAAAGGAACGTTTTTAGGCAGTATCCCTCTCTTACATCATGTCCTGCTTTCAAAAGCTGCTGCTGTTCCCATATTGCCTTGTTCAACTCCAGCTGCCTCTTTTCCTGTTGTCACACCCCCATGTTCAGACACCATCTGTGTAATAAATGTCCCTTTTACACCCAACACATGGAAGGTGGCTTTGTGCACACTAAGTTTATTTTGTTGAGCTAATAAATTTTATTTGATCGTATGCAGTGGTAACGCATGTTTATGATAATCTGACCGTCCATTACTGACAACTTGAATGATATATTTATTCACTCATAGTGAGAAAGCACCTAGCATGAAGGTTTGAGCCCCAATAAACAGGACAACATCCCAGCCTGTGTGAAATAAATAAATGAGTCGTGGGCACTGTGAACTGAATTGCTTGATATGTACAGTAAAATGTCAAATAAAAAAAAAAAGTTAAATGAAGGTACAATAACAGCTCTACTTCTAGTTTTCTAGCTCCAACCTCTCCCCCTGCTAATTCCCACCCATCAGGCAGCTCTCCCCTATCACACAAAAGCTACCAAACCAGGAGGGCAAAAGCTAACACACGCTTCCTCTGACTGCCCCTTTTTGAACTGCTGCTCATGCTACTACTGGTAGTGATGTAACACACTAAAGGCCTCTGCATGCTCTTGCGACAAGGCTTTCGCAGATAGCTTTTCGCAGACAGTTGTAATTTATTGTTGAGCGGGGGAATAGGCGTGCGCGATGTTATTCACCGCCACAACGCAAGGGGGTGCAAAGTCGCTAGGAGTAGTTGGTGGGTGTGGTTAGTGGAGTGTTTATCCTCCGGTTACTTATAATGACTAGAACTTTTTTTTTTTATAATGACTAGAACTGGAGTCGTATAGATGTACGTACTTCCTCACTTCCTCAATCAACCGCTCTTCATGCTGCTCCATCTTCGCTCGTGTTTTTAAAAATGCCGGTCGTGAAAACAAAACAAACCGGGAAAGTAGGGAAGCGGAAGTGCGTGTACAGCGGGTAGAGTGGACCAATCAGAGCCCTCTTGTCTGCGGCGCTGTCTGAGAGGCTTCTGCGGTGGTCACAATTTTTGGGAGGTGCGCGCAGAGCGTCTGCGAAGGTGGGGGGGCTACGCAGACACTGTCTGCGACACCGTCTGCGAGGACTGGGTTGTCAGCATAAATTGGCCTTAAGGGCCTCTGCATGCTCTTGCGACAAGGCTTTCGCAGATAGCTTTTCGCAGACAGTTGTAATTTATCGTTGAGCGGGGAGTAATAGGCATGCGCGATGTTATTCACCGCCACAACGCAAGGGGGCGCGAAGTCGTGAAATCGCTAGGAGTAGTTGGTGGGTGTGGTTAGTGGAGTGTTTATCCTCCGGTTACTTATAATGACTAGAACTGGAGTCGTATAGATGTACGTACTTCCTCACTTCCTCGATCAACCGCTCTTCGTGCTGCTCCATCTTCGCTCGTGTTTTTAAAAATGGCGGTAGTGAAAACAAACCAAACCGGGAAAGTAGGGAAGCGGAAGTGCGTGTACAGCGGATGTAGAGTGGACCTGGAGTGGACCAATCAGAGCCCTTTTGTCTGCGACGCTGTCTGCGAGGCTTCTGCGGTGGTCACAATTTTTGGGAGGTGCGCGCAGAGCATCTGTGAAGGTGGGGGGGCTACGCAGACACCATCTGCGACGCCATCTGCGAGGACTGCGTTGTCAGCATAAATTGGCCTTAAGAGGAATGTGCTATCCACCCACTTCTGCATGCATGAGCTCATTGGCATAGCGTCACTGTGATTGCTCTTGAGAGCACAGCCAATTTTGCTCTTTTGGGTTCCTAGCCACAGAGGGCATCAGGATCCAAACCTGTGATCTCAGGAAGATAGGGCAAATATTTTTTCTGTTGCACCACTCAGGACCCCATTATTAAGTTTTACTTGATATACTTGAATCTCATTCTGGTAAATAAAATAACCAAATATAAAACTACATGAATACTTTGGGGAAAAAAGAAACTATGATTGCATGTCAGTTGTTTTGCAAGAGGCGATGCATTACAACAAATGTACCAGCTGCAATTTGTATCAGTATGTAGTTTTTCACTACTACTGTAGAAACTTGATTTAATCCCCCATTTTCTCTGGGTTTTCATTTACAGCCCAGCAGTAAACCTTCCACCACTACCTGACCTCTAAAACTACATTTATGAGGCTGATTTTCAGTAATTTCTCAGTAGCGGGTGATTGATGAGTGTGTTTTTATCAGATAGACTAGTGCAAAGATGGGTTTTAACAAAATGGAAATGAAGTAAGCCCTGCCTCCTGGACTGACATCAATGTGCAGAACGTGCATCTAAGCCAACCCCAAAACCTTTAATAAAATGCACAAATAATAGAAAATTACTTTTGCAGAAAGCCAGGAATATTCGAAATATTGGCTAATATATATATATATATATATACACACACACACACACACACACACACACACATATATATATATATATATATATATATATATATATATATATATATATATATACACACACATACCGTATGTGTGTTTATATATATATATATATATATATATATATATATATATATATATATATATATATATATATATATATACTGTATATATTTGTTTTTACATCATGTTTTTGTTAAACCTTTCATGAAATTCACTGGAGTTGCTTTTTAAAAAGCTGATTATTTGCCAGTGCTGTGTACCAACAGCTCACATCTCCTTTTAAGTCAACCTAGGGACTTGCCTGCAGAATAACACCTCACAACAGGATATGCTGAAACATCGATATGGTGGCTTTCAGTGAACAAACAATACCACTGGAAGAGATCGATGGAGGGTGCTGGAGATGGCTTTTAAAGCCAGAGCCCTGTTAAGAGAGGCTAATTGGGGCTATGTGGGACTCACAACTTACATGGGTAGTGGAAGCTGTCACCAAGGCACAACAAGAAAAGCCAAGGATGTAGTCATGTTTTTCATGTTGTTACATGGTTACCAGGTCAAATGAAGATAGTTGATAAGCTGAGCAGAGGTTAATGTGCATGATGCCTATCTTGAAATCTGTGCCAAAGACTTTTCTAGTCAACAAGGACTGTTTGGTTGTCAAAGTGATTTGGTAATTCACAGATGGAGTCATTATTTTTGCAAATCCTGCATTTATTTGTATTATAAACAATTTATATATTTCCTGTGGACAAACTGAAATGATAAAATTGAAATCAGCAGACACCACTGTAAGAATTGAATGTGAATAAAAATAAATAAAATAAAATAAAATCACACTGGAGTACTTTTTAGTATTTTTTTTAATATTCAAACTACTTGATTCTGATTTTGTTTCAAATGTATCAACAATCCTTTTTTTAACCCATGCACTAAGTAAACCAAGGGAGGGGAAATGAGGTGAAATGGGGCAAGTGAGACAGGGCTGTTGAAGAGAGACAAGATGAAAAGCATGGTGGCCATCTGCGCATATGAACGAAATCCCTTCTGTCTTCAGAGACATACATCAAGGAGAGTTGCTGGCTCTCCAGCTGGCAAAGTCTGGAAAAATATTGTTAATTAAACGCATTTCACTTTTTTTTATTGTAACCCTTACATATGAGTGAATTCAACCACATCAGTGCATAAATGCAATCTTGTAAGGAAAATAAGAAAAAAAAGCAAACTGTACTCTCAAAAGCAATAAAGCATGTCATCAAAACAAAAACCTCACAACAGAGCAAACTGAAAGCTCTATGATGCAACGTTGCAATGGATGGCTGTATTTCATCATATCAAACAACTGTCACATTTTTATTGCAGTCCAGAAAAGTTAAAATGTTTCTTTACCTTTTCAAGTTGTGCATTTTGTTTAGACTTATAGAGGAACTCCCCGACTGCCACAAAGACAGACAGAACAAGTCCAGCGGCCAGAACAATGAAGATTCCCCCAATGTTCTGCACACCCAGGGCACTGGCCTCTTTACTCTCTTCCTCTGGGCAGCCATTCCCTCGCCACCATTTCTCCTTCATCATGTGCAGCTTTCCTTCTTCCTGGAGCTGCAAGATTGCTATAGTGATCTTATCTCGGTATGGAGAGCCTGGGGAGGTCAAAGAGAGAGAGAGAGAGAGAGAGAGAGGAAAATAACATATAATCAACATCTCTTCTAAGAAAGATTCTTTTGGAGAAGAATTATGACTAGCAGAGCAGAAAGGCCTTTTTGTCCCATTATTTTAAACACAAATTTATCAAACTGAGAGAAAGTAGCATAACTGACAAAGAAGGATTTACATTAAAATCAGTTGCTATGACAGGAATGCAGCACTTCTCTACAGAATGCATGTTTTGTTAAAGCCTGGTGATTAGATGAGGAAAGATAGAGAGCAAATGCAACTGGAGCACTGTGTGAGCCACAAGAAGCCCTCTGGCTGAACGCAGCTTGCTGAAACATAGCTCCCAGGGTGCCACTGATAACACACCAATAAAATCCAATTACATTCCAGGCATCTGCATTTTTTTTTTAGTTTTATCTATTTATTTTGTGTCTAATTAAACTAGTTGCCATACTTAATTTGACTTAGTGTTTCCGATATCCATTTTGGCTTGAAGAATAAATGCTTTTGCAAAATGAGCTTTGAAATGCTCGACCAAATTGCAAATCTGAGTTTGTTCTAAGCCCCAGCATGTGTTGAGAGAAGCCTCCTGAATTCCCAACATCCCATTACTTCATGCATAGGTAAACAGGCCATACTCCATCCAGTCCTCACTGTTCATTAAGACCCATCAGGAAACAGTGCTTTTTATTTGAACTGACATATGAAACAGAGCAAAAACACTTAAATTCCTTTATTACATTCAGTCAATGTCCTGATTATTTTTTTTTCACTTTGCCCAAGTTATTTAAAAATGTATCGTGCCTCCACCCAAATCAAACAGACTCACATCGAATCTACCTCAGTGCCCACACACTGTGATGTTGCGAAACACCTATCACCTGAACTGGCTACATCCTCTTCATTATAGAACTGAGATTAATCTGATAGGAAGTGCAGAACAGCAGTAGATCCAGTATAGTCATTTAAAATACAGTATGTTGTCAGTCATCTAATCTTAACTTTAGTTCAAAAGAGACTAAGTGAAATGCTGACAGCTGTACCCCAGTTATTTATGAAACTCATTTATGTAAATATTATGGATCATCTTAATGATTAACTATTCATTTTTACAGTTCATGAATCACTGAGAAATTCACAAAGAACTGACAGTAAAAAACACCAGCATACTTGCTTTAACAAAAGACGTATGAAAAGACCTTCACGCCTGAACACCTGTACATCTACTCATTCATGCAATTATCTTGTCAGCCAATCACCTGGCAACAGTGCAATACATAAAATCATGCAGATATGGGCCAGCATCATCACATAATGTTCACATTGACCATCAGAATGGGGATTTTGACCGTGGTATGATTGTTGGTGCCAGACAGGCCGGTTTGAGTATTTCTGTAACTGCTGATCTCCTGGGATTTTCATGCACAACGGTCTCTAGGGTTTACTCAGAATGGTGCAATAAAGAAAAACAAAAACATCCAGTGAGTAGTAGTTCTGCATACAGAATTTTTTTTTTAATGAGAGAGGTCAAGGGAGAATAGCCTGACAGGTTTGAGCTGACAGAAAGGCTATCGTAATTCAGATAATCACGCTGTACAATTGTGGTGGGCAGAAAAGTATCTCAGAATGCATAACATGTCAAAATTTAAGGTGGATGGGCTACAACAGCAGAAGACCATATCGGGTTCCACTTCTATTGCTGCCACTTCAGAACTTTGAGGCCACAGTGTCAACAAAACTGGACAGTTGAAGACTGGAAAAACATATCCTGGTCTAATGAATTTCAATTTCTTTTGAGGCACACAGACCGTAAGATCAGAATTCAGTGCCAACAGCATGGATCCATGGACCCAACCTGCCTTTCAACAGTCCAGGCTGGTGGAGGTGGTGTAATGGTGTGAGGAATGTTTTCGTGGCACACACTGAGTCTATTAATACCAATCAATCATTGCTTGAATGCTGCAGCATATTTGAGTATTGTTGCTGACCATATGCATCCCTTCATGTCCACAATTTAACTATCTTCTAATGGCTACTGGTTTCATGACAGTGTTCTTCCATGGGCTTCACAGTCACTGGATCTGAATCCAATAGAACACATCTGGGATGTGGTAAAATGGGAGATTCAGATCATGACAGTGCACTTGAAACATCTGCACAAATTGTGTGATGCAATCATGTCAACATGGAGCAGAATCTCAAAGGAATGTTTCCAAAATCTTGTGGAATCCATGCCATGAAAAATTGAAGCTGTTTGAGAGCAAATAGAGGCCCTAACTGTTACCAAAGGGGCTGGTTGAGGCAGGATGCATGTGCAGGAAGAGTGTATTAATACTGACAAACAGATCCAATAAGGCAGGCAGAAATGTGGTCATAAACAAAGGTCGTGAGATCTGCAAACAACATACACAAGACCAGGCAGGGAGCAAAATGAGGAAACCAGAAACAAACTCAAAAATCAGATAAACAGATCCAGAAAATAAACGACTCGGTAACGACTGGTATTGGACACAGAATGTAATACTTTGTGACAAACACAGGAGAACACATGGTAAAAATACACAAACTAATTAGGGGAGAAAAAAGGAAACAAGTGAGACAGGTGATGACACAAAGGTAACACACCGGGGGTAGAGATGACACATAAACAAATGCACATGGTAAAGTCACAGTCTTGTGGAGGTGTGAATCTCAAGCTGCAGGCTGTAAAGAGTACAGAGCATATGCAGTGCTCGAACCATGTGCCGCACTCAGAGCGAGAGCGGCAATTCCTAACAGAACCCCTCCCAAAGGCGCTATTCCCAGAGAGCCACATAAGTCCCTAAAATAGGAGAACCTGGTCCTCTGGGCAGGGGTCTGGTGCTGAACAATGTCTCATTGGGGTTCTGCTTGAGCGGCACAGTGGTGTAGTGGTTAGCACGGTCGCCTCACAGCAAGAAGGTTCTGGGTTCAAACCCAGTAGCCGGTGAGGGCCTTTCTGTACGGAGTTTGCATGTTCTCCCCGTGTCCGCATGGGTTTCCTCTGGGTGCTCCAGTTTCCCCCACAATCCAAAGATATGCAGTTAGGTTGACGTGGGGCGGCCTTGGGCTGAGGTGCCCTTGAGCAAGGTACCGAACCCCTGACTGCTCCCCGGGTGCTCTGGGCTGCCCACTGCTCTGGGTGTGTGTGTTCACTGCTTCAGATGGGTTAAATGCAGAGGATGAATTTCACTGTGCTTGAAGTGTGGATGTGACGAATAAAGGTTTCTTCTTCTTCTGCTTGGATAAGGGCATGGGCTGAGGCTTATTCAGGCATGAATAAGTCACTCTTGCCCAATGCAGCTGGTCGAGTGATGGCAGAATCCTTCAGGCCTGGAGGGGTGGTGACAATGTCCTCCCTGAAGCCAAGTGACAGGACAACAATGTCCTCCCAGAAGCCTGGAGGCGAGACGATGACATCCTACCCAAAACCAGAAGGGAGTGCAACAACATCCTCCCCGAAGCCAGTAGATGAAGCAATGACGTCCTCCCTGGGCTTGGGCTCTACCAGCCTCTCATAAAAGAATCTGTACTGCAACAGGAACTCTTTAAAGGGGTAATCTATGCAATCTTAAGGGGCCAGGAGAATTGACAGCCTGTTGCAGAGAAACCATATGGCACCAGGCACCGGCATGGTAATCCTGGCATTGAGTTGTTTCCATTTCCCTGCTGCATCCATGTAATAAGGCAAAGTATTCTGCCATGGAGTTGAGGCAGGATGCATGTTCAGGAAGAGTTTATTAAAACAGGCAAACAGATCCAATACAGCAAGCAGAAATGTGGTCATAAACAAAGGTCATGAGATCTGCAAACAACATACACAAGACCAGGCAGGGAGCAAAATGAGGAAACCAGAAACAAACTCAAAAATCAGATAAACAGATCCAGAAAATAAACGACTCGGTAACGACTGGTACTGGACACAGAATGTAATACTTTGTGACAAACACAGGAGAACACATGGTAAAAATGCACAAACTAATTAGGGGAGAAAAAAGGAAACAAGTGAGACAGGTGATGACACAAAGGTAACACACCGGGGGTAGAGATGACACATAAACAAATGCACATGGTAAAGTCACAGTCTTGTGGAGGTGTGAGTCTCAAGCTGCAGGCTGTAAAGAGTACAGTGCACGTGCAGTTCTCAAACCATGTGCCGCACTCAGAGCGAGAGCGGCAATTCCTAACAGAACCCCTCCCAAAGGTGCTATTCCCAGAGAGCCACATAAGTCCCTAAAATAGGAGAACCTGGTCCTCTGGGCAGGGGTCTGGTGCTGAACAATGTCTCATTGGGGTTCTGCTTGAGCGGCACGGTGGTGTAGTGGTTAGCACGGTCGCCTCACAGCAAGAAGGTTCTGGGTTCAAACCCAGTAGCCGGTGAGGGCCTTTCTGTGCGGAGTTTGCATGTTCTCCCCGTGTCCGCATGGGTTTCCTCTGGGTGCTCCGGTTTCCCCCACAATCCAAAGACATGCAGTTAGGTTGACGTGGGGCGGCCTTGGGCTGAGGTGCCCTTGAGCAAGGTACCGAACCCCTGACTGCTCCCCGGGTGCTCTGGACTGCCCACTGCTCTGGGTGTATGTGTTCACTGCTTCAGATGGGTTAAATGCAGAGGATGAATTTCACTGTGCTTGAAGTGTGGATGTGACAAATAAAGGTTTCTTCTTCTTCTGCTTGGATAAGGGCATGGGCTGAGGCTTATTCAGGCATGAATAAGTCACTCTTGCCCAATGCAGCTGGTCGAGCGATGGCAGAATCCTTCAGGCCTGGAGGGGTGGTGACAATGTCCTCCCTGAAGCCAAGTGACAGGACAACGATGTCCTCCCAGAAGCCTGGAGGCGAGACGATGACATCCTACCCAAAACCAGAAGGCAGTGCAACGACATCCTCCCCGAAGCCAGTAGATGAAGCAATGACGTCCTCCCTGGGCTTGGGCTCTACCAGACTCTTATAAAAGAACCTGTACTGCAACAGGAACTCTTTAAAGGGGTAATCTATGCAATCTTAAGGGGCCAGGAGAATTGACAGCCTGTTGCAGAGAAACCATATGGCACTAGGCACCGGCATGGTAATCCTGGCATTGAGTTGTTTCCATTTCCCTGCTGCATCCATGTAATAAGGCAAAGTATTCTGCCATGGAGTTGAGGCTGGATGCATGTTCAGGAAGAGTTTATTAAAACAGGCAAACAGATCCAATACAGCAAGCAGAAATGTGGTCATAAACAAACAAGAGTCGGGCAATCTACAAATAACATGCATAAAAACAAACAAGGCTAAAACAAGGAAACCAGAAACAAAGTCAAAAACCAGATAAACAAATACAGCTTGATAACGGCTTGATAATGGCTTGCACAAAGACACAAAAGAATACTTTGTGACAAACACAGGCGAACACTAGGAATAAATACACAAACTAATGAGAGGAGAAACAGGAAACAGGTGAGACAGGTGATGACTCAGAGGAAATACAACCAATGATGAGACGAGGGCGAAGACGAGACATAAACAAACACACATTGTCAAGTCACAGTCTTGTGGAAGTTCACATCTTGCGCTGCAGGCTGTAAACAATACAGAGCGCATACAGTACTCAAAGTATGTGCCACGCTCAATGCAAGATGGGCAATTCCTAACATTAACCAGTATTATGATTGTGTTCCTGATAAAGTGTTCAGTGAACACATATTATGACAGTCCTAACACCCAATTGAAACTAATATGTGATATATATTAAAAGTTCTTAATATTTCTCAGAACAACTGTCGCTTACATGAGCATCTGGCCTGTGAAAATGACACCTTTTTTCATATATTGTTAGACTCTTGCTTTGTTCCTTATTCTTTGTGTGTGTTTTTTTTTTTTTTTTTTTTGCCTTTGGACTCAACACCTTTGGGAAAAATAGTGTGCTTTTAAAAACAAAAATATCTAGCAGAAGAATATGTTAAGCTCTGGCACAAATGCCTCAAGTTCTATTATAATATCAGATAAATAATGTGAAATACTAATAAATTATTTTACAGCATTCTTATGACTTAAAAGCATAATAATCATTTGTATAACATGTATAACATACTATGACCAGACATGAGATGGAATTTAGTAAAGCAGCATGTTTGTTTGCTGTATATTAAATAAGCAGTGAAGATGAACCTCACAGCTTGGGCTCCATTAACACTCCATACCCCAGCAGAATTCTAGGACACTGCAGCATTTCACTGAGAACAACAAAGAAATACAACCCCGATTCCAAAAAAGTTGGGACAAAGTACAAATTGTAAATAAAAACGGAATGCAATAATATACAAATCTCAAAAATTGATATTGTATTCACAATAGAACATAGACAACATATCAAATGTCGAAAGTGAGATATTTTGAAATTTCATGACAAATATTGGCTCATTTGAAATTACATGACAGCAACACATCTCAAAAAAGTTGGGAGAGGGGCAATAAGAGGCTGGAAAAGTTAAAGGTACAAAAAAGGAACAGCTGGAGGACCAAATTGCAACTCATTAGGTCAATTGGCAATAGGTCATTAACATGACTGGGTATAAAAAGAGCATCTTGGAGTGGCAGTGGCTCTCAGAAGTAAAGATGGGAAGAGGATCACCAATCCCCCTAATTCTGTGCCGACAAATAGTGGAGCAATATCAGAAAGGAGTTCGACGGTGTAAAATTGCAAAGAGTTTGAACATATCATCATCTACAGTGCATAATATCATCAAAAGATTCAGAGAATCTGGAAGAATCTCTGTGTGTAAGGGTCAAGGCCGGAAAACCATACTGGGTGCCTGTGATCTTTGGGCCCTTAGATGGCACTGCATCACATACAGACATGCTTCTGTATTGGAAATCACAAAATGGGTTCAGGAATATTTCCAGAGAACATTATCTGTGAACACAATTCACCGTGCCATCCGCCGTTGCCAGCTAAAACTCTATAGTTCAAAGAAGAAGCCGTATCTAAACATGATCCAGAAGCGCGGATGTCTTCTCTGGGCTAAGGCTCATTTAAAATGGACTGTGGCAAAGTAGAAAACTGTTCTATGGTCAGACGAATCAAAATTTGAAGTTCTTTATGGAAATCAGGGATGCCGTGTCATTCGGACTAAAGGGGAGAAGGACGACCCAAGTTGTTATCAGCGCTCAGTTCAGAAGCCTGCACCTCTGATGGTATGGGGTTGTATTAGTGCATGTGGCATGGGCAGCTTACACATCTGGAAAGACACCATCAATGCTGAAAGGTATATCCAGGTTCTAGAGCAACATATGCTCCCATCCAGACGACGTCTCTTTCAGGGAAGACCTTGCATTTTCCAACATGACAATGCCAAACCACATACTGCATCAATTACAGCATCATGGCTGCGTAGAAGAAGGGTCCGGGTACTGAACTGGCCAGCCTGCAGTCCAGATCTTTCACCCATAGAAAACATTTGGCGCATCATAAAACGGAAGATACGACAAAAAAGACCTAAGACAGTTGAGCAACTAGAATCCTACATTAGACAAGAATGGGTTAACATTCCTATCCCTAAACTTGAGCAACTTGTCTCCTCAGTCCCCAGACGTTTACAGACTGTTGTAAAGAGAAAAGGGGATGTCTCACAGTGGTAAACATGGCTTTGTCCCAACTTTTTTGAGATGTGTTGTTGTCATGAAATTTAAAATCACCTAATTTTTCTCTTTAAATGATACATTTTCTCAGTTTAAACATTTGATATGTCATCTATGTTCTATTCTGAATAAAATATGGAATTTTGAAACTTCCACATTATTACATTCCGTTTTTATTTACAATTTGTACTTTGTCCCAACTTTTTTGGAATCGGGGTTGTCCCTTTGTTTTTTGTCATCCTGCGAACAAAGTTACTGTTAGAAAATTAAAGACAAATAATAATTACAAGTTTGTTTTGTTTGAAAGAGCATGAATTGTATATTAATATAATATAAAATATGTATTATTAACATTTACAAATATTTACATGGCTTTACGTACACCCTAAAGCTATGTTTCCATAGTCAGGTCCAGCTTGGACTTCAGTTTTAAACAATACTGCAGACATCTCATCTCATCATCTCTAGCCGCTTTATCCTGTTCTACAGGGTCACAGGCAAGCTGGAGCCTATCCCAGCTGACTACGGGCGAAAGGTGGGGTACACCCTGGACAAGTCGCCAGGTCATCACAGGGCTGACACATAGACACAGACAACCATTCACACTCACATTCACACCTACGGTCAATTTAGAGTCACCAGTTAACCTAACCTGCATGTCTTTGGACTGTGGGAGAAACCAGAGCACCCGGAGGAAACCCACATGGGCACGGGGAGAACATGCAAACTCCGCACAGAAAGTCCCTCGTCGGCCACGGGGCTCGAACCTGGACCTTCTTGCTGTGAGGCGACAGCGCTAACCACTACACCACCGTGCCACCCTACTACAGACATATTTATTACATTTTATGTCTTCTCAATGTGTTTTATCTGTATTTGTTATATATTTTGTCAATAATTAAATATTGAATTATTTATCAAACACTACTAAACCACATAGAAAATAAGAAATCAGCTGAGAAGTTAACGGTTTAGACAACAAGATAAATCAAAATATAAGGACTCACAGTATATAAATGTGGCATTTTTTTGTTGTTATTGTTGTTTGTTTGCTTTTTTTAATGATACCTGTATGTTATTTATCTCAATCTGATCAGTTTAGTGAGCGATAACGGCTAGATAGGAACCACTAGAGAGTTAGCTAGTCATAAAAAGCAGGAGGATGCTAATATTACTCTTAAGCTTTTTTATTTTATTTTGACACTTCTTACATCAATATGATTGTTACTCTCATCCAAATATGGTGGATCATAGTCATCGATGTGCACAAGTACTGTCTCATTCAGTGAGAACAGATGTAGGCACTTCCGACACTGTAACTCATCGGCCAGTCAGTCAGTAGCAAAATATAATATAATTATAAATACTTCAGAAATGTCAACGATAACACATCCTGTTATCTTTTTCAAAATAAAGCTATGGTGTTACTGTATCCACAGGCATGGTGTTATTTCATGAATAAAGCTTACACTATAGCAAATATGTCTTTAAAAATCATGGCCAGCTGCAGCCGCTACTAGAAAATTCTAACAGGCTGGCAGCGGCCGCTATGGGGTAGACAGGATTAACTAATCCTCCAGACAAAACAAAAGAGGGGTACTTCATGCCAGGCTGGAGTGAATTCCAAATAAGACCCACAGCTGTATTCTTTCACATAAATTAAGAATAACAGAGAATGAATCTCTCAGGCACTGTCCTGCAGTAAAATCTCATAGTAATTCAAATGCTCCATCACAACAGTAAACAGATATATTGGCCTGTTTCAGCCTGTTTCAGTCAGATCAATTTCCATTTAATGTTTCTAAATTTGTCCTTCTATCACTGGAAAAGAAAGATTTCATTTTTTATGTTTTAGATATAATAGCACTTGACTATAATGCCTCATCAATTGCTTCCCAAGGTCCTTTACTGATGTTCTGTTGCATCAGAAATGAAGAAGAAAAAGAAGAGAAGAAAAACAATCAGGGCTTTGTACTGTCAACATTTTCTTCTGCCTTTTACTGTCTGATTCTCTTGTGAATCTTCTAAACACAGTTAATAGCCTACTGGGAAATAGTTGACAAATAAGATGTGCATTGCTTAAGCAGGAAGTGATTAACAGTGTCCAGTAAACTGCAATGCAGATTTATACTAATTATCAGTAGAGGGATTGTTAGAGGCGGTGGGAGTGTTTCCCATGAGAAATGGACAGACAAGGCAGAAGGAAAACAGTTTACTTGTATGCTAGCATTCCAGCTTGAACCAACACACCCCTGGCAGATGTTTGATGACATGGTACTGTACATGACCCCTCTTAATGACCCCTCTGGGGAAGAGGCATGCCATGTTCTCTGAAAGCTGACTGGGGTGCTTTCTATTTCTGTTATACACAACGGAGGACAAACACAACTGTCCAGTAGCACTTATTAGTCATACAGCGGTGCTTGAAAGTTTGTGAACCCTTTAGAATTTTCTATATTTCTGCATAAATATGACCTAAAACATCATCAGATTTTCACATAAGTCCTAAAAGTAGATAAAAAGAACCCAGTTAAACAAATGAGACAAAAATATTATACTTGGTCATTTATTTATTGAGGAAAATGATCCAGTATTACATATCTGTAACATTTCGATTGGATTAAGGTCAGGACTTTGACTTGGCCATTCCAAAACATTAACTTTATTCTTCTTTAACCATTCTTTGGTAGAACGACTTGTGTGCTTAGGGTTGTTGTCTTGCTGCATGACCCACCTTCTCTTGAGATTCAGTTCATGGACAGATGTTCTGATATTTTCCTTTAGAATTCGCTGGTATAATTCAGAATTCATTGTTCCATCAATGATGGCAAGCCGTCCTGGCCCAGATGCAGCAAAACAGGCCCAAACCATGATATTACCACCACCATGTTTCACAGATGGGATAAGGTTCTTATGCTGGAATGCAGTGTTTTCCTTGCTCCAAACATAACACTTCTCATTTAAACCAAAAAGTTCTATTTTGGTCTCATCTGTCCACAAAACATTTTTCCAGTAGCCTTCTGGTTTGTCCATGTGATCTTTACCCCGATAGCAGAGGGTCGTTGAAACGACGTAGAGTTTTGGTCAGAATGGTCGGTTTCCGTCGTACGTCAGAAAATCAACGTTGAAACGGCGCCGTGAAACGTCGATTTCTCCGCCGTCTGAGAGGGTCGATTTATCACCGTTGAATCAACGTGGGTAAAGGTTGATCTGTCGACCGTCAGAGAAGGTTGAATATACGACGTTGAACCATCGTCACTTTTGCCGGCCAGTTTTCAACACTGGTAGGATGAGCAACTGGCCCGTAGCCAGGGGGGATCGGAGGGTTCGTTCGATCCCCCCCCGCGACACCGCGCCCCGGACACACACGCCTCAAGATTACTCAAGATTTATTCATTTGTTCATGTCCGATGA
The DNA here is from genome assembly GCF_027579695.1 of Neoarius graeffei. Classification (NCBI taxonomy): domain Eukaryota; kingdom Metazoa; phylum Chordata; class Actinopteri; order Siluriformes; family Ariidae; genus Neoarius; species Neoarius graeffei. Next base: position 58,579,157 of record NC_083573.1, on the reverse strand, counting down.
ATATACATTGATTCACATTTAAATTTACAATATCAAATCCAGACTAATCAAAAAAGAAAAGTAGACTAAGTGAGGACGAGTTAGAAAAACGGGTTCATTTCTCCTATGTTTATGTTTACACGTTTTGTTCAGACTGCTTTACACCCCAATCCAGTGGGTGGCGGTAATGCCCCCATTAGACCCCTTTCACTGACGTCACCCGAAACCGGAAGTAAACAAACCCTGCGCCACATTGGAAGACCAACAAACTCGTGATTTGGGGGAAATAAAGGCAGCGCGCGGTATGTGAACCCACGAGGCACTTGGTTCATCATAAACCTACAATGGTAAACTTTTGTGCTGTGTTAGGGTTCTAACAAAGCTGATGGGAAAGGTGAAAAGAAGTCTTTCTACAGAATACCAGCTGTGATTGAGACACAAGCAAACCAAGGAGCTTTCTGCCGGGAGACAGAGAGAGGATTTAGCTGCTTTATGCAGAGTGGATCTGAATACTTCAAGTCTATTTTGTTACTGGTAAGTCACTAGGCTAGAGTGTTGTAGAACATTTTTTTAAATGTTTACTGAATAAAAACATCCTTAATTTTATCAAATATTCTCTACTCTATATTTCATTTCTTTCTTTTGTTTTAATTTTCCTCCCTCCATCCCTCTTTGGATTTTAAATATAGTTTTTCCCCATGTCCAAATAATGAGGTAGGGTGGCATTTAGAAACCCATAGCCTACTGCTGACTTTCTTTATCAATGCTGCATCAAATTAATTTTGGTTATGTTTTTCTGTTTCCATGTACAGGTCTGCGCCGCAGGAGGAATAGGCCACAATTATAAATAAATCATAAAATGTTTCTAAGAACTTGTTCAAGTGTGTTCTGTTCCTTATAAATGTTAAAAGTTATGCCTCATTAGATAGCTTGACAAACATTAGGAGAGGTGCATTGTTGCATGCATTTTTATATCCTGTTGTACATTAAACAGGACGTAGCCTACGCACATTGATATAAATTAAGTTTCACTTTCATGGTTGAAGTATGCATGTGTGTGTTCATCCTAGGCAAGAGCCCCGATGCTTTATTGTTAGCTAGTTTAATTTAGCCTGTTTTGCTTAATTTGTAGCCTTCCTGTTGTACATAAAACAGGAAGTAAAGTTGGATGAATCATCGCCGAAAATTCAACTATAAATCGACCGAAATACGTAGTTGAATAAAGGGTGAAAGGGGGTCTATTCTCTGTCGACCACCAGCCACTTTTCAACGTCGTTTCAACGGAAACTCGTATGAGCAAAGCGGTGTTGAATCAACGTCGGTGATCGACGGTGATTCGACGGCGTATAGGTCGAAGAACATGCCGATGATTCCACGTCGAATCAACGACCCTCTGCTATCTGGGTAGCAAACTGCAGACGAGCAGCAATGTTCTTGTTGAAGAGCAGTGGTTTTCTCCTTGCAACCCTGCCATGCACACCATTGTTGTTCAGTGTTCTCCTGATGGTGGACTCATGAACATTAACATTAGCCAATGTGAGAGAGGCCTTCAGTTGCTTAGAAGTTATCCTGGGGTCCTTTGTGACCTCGCCGACTATTACACACCTTTTTTTTTCAAGTCAAGTCAACTTTATTGTCAAATATGCTATACATGCTCGACATACAGCACAGATGAAATTTCAGTCCTCTCTGACTCACGGTGCAAACAGGCAATGCAATAAATAAAAATAGAATAATTGAAATTAACAATATAAACAGTATAAACACTCTAGATAAGAAACAGACATAGACTAAACACTCATATATATACACACACACACACACACACACAAATTGGAGCAAAAGGGCATAAAATAAACAGTCAAGGGCACTTGAGGTATAGCAGGTAAACATGAAATAAGCAGTATAAACAATAAACTAATAGCTGTTAAGGTGAGGTAGTGCGGAATAGTGCAAATGAGCGAGGTAAAGTGAAATGTGCAGTCCCTGAGTTCAGTGTGTGAATGAATGTTGAGAGAGTGTGTGTGTGTGTGTGTGTGTGTTGGGGGGGGCTGTGAGGGTGACATGATGTCAGATGCTGAATGGGGGCAGGGGGATGTACGGGCAGAATCTGTGGCAGGGGGCAGAGGGGGGAGGAGGAGCAGAACAGGGAGAGAGTTGAGCCTCCTGACCGCCTGGTGAAAGACACTGTCCTTGAGCTTGCTGGTTTTGGCCCGGAGACTCCGCAGTCTCCTCCCCGATGGCAGCAGACTGAAGAGGCTGTGAGATGGGTGGGTGGGGTCACCTGCAATCCTGATGGCTTTGCGGGTGAGGTGGGAGTTATAGATATCCATAAGAGAAGGGAGAGAGACACCAATGATCCTCTCAGCTGCTCTCACGATGCGCTGCAGAGTCTTGCAGCAGGACACGGTGCAGGTGCCGTACCACACAGTGATGCAGCTGGTCAGGATGTTCTTGATGGTGCCTCTGTAGAATGTGTGCATGATGGGGGCCAGGGCTCTTGCTCTCCTCAGTTTGCGGAGGAAGTACAGACGCCGTTGGGCTTTTTTGGCCAGTGATGCAGTGTTGTTGCTCCAGGACAGGTCTTCAGAGATGTGCACACCCAGAAACTTGGTGCTGCTCACCCTCTCCACTGCAGCACCGTCGATAGTTAGTGGAGCATGCTGGGTGTGCGCTCTCCTGAAGTCCACAACAATCTCCTTCGTCTTCTCCACGTTCAGGCGGAGATTGCTGTCCTTGCAACACACGGCCAAGTGGCTCACCTCACTCCTGTAGATTGTCTCATCACCATTGTTGATGAGACCCACCCCAGTCGTGTCATCCGCAAACTTAATGAAGAGGTTGGAGCTGGATGTTGGTGTGCAGTCATGGGTCAGCAGAGTGAAGAGGAGGGGGCTCAGCACACATCCTAGGGGGGCCTCCATGTTCAATGTGATGGTGCTGGAGGAGTTGCTGCCGACCCGTACAGCCTGTGGTCTCCCTGTCAAGAAGTCCAGCAGCCAGTTGCACAGGGAGATGTTGTGTCCCAGCTGGTCCCGTTTATGAATGAGCTGCTGAGGAATGATTGTGCTGAATGCTGAGCTAAAGTCTATGAACAGCATTCTGACATACGAGTCTTTTGTCTCCAGGTGGGTGAGGGCTGAGTGGAGGGCAGTGGAGATGGCGTCATCGGTCGAACGGTTGGACTGATATTCAAACTGGAAAGGGTCCAGGGCGGGGGGAGGGCAGACTTGATATGCCGCACAGTGATGCAGCTGGTCAGGATGTTCTTGATGGTGCCTCTGTAGAATGTGTGCATGATGGGGGCCAGGGCTCTTGCTCTCCTCAGTTTGCGGAGGAAGTACAGACGCCGTTGGGCTTTTTTGGCCAGTGATGCAGTGTTGTTGCTCCAGGACAGGTCTTCAGAGATGTGCACACCCAGAAACTTGGTGCTGCTCACCCTCTCCACTGCCGCACCGTCGATAGTTAGTGGAGCATGCTGGGTGTGCGCTCTCCTGAAGTCCACAGCAATCTCCTTCGTCTTCTCCACGTTCAGGCGGAGATTGCTGTCCTTGCAACACACGGCCAAGTGGCTCACCTCACTCCTGTAGATTGTCTCATCACCATTGTTGATGAGACCCACCCCAGTCGTGTCATCCGCAAACTTAATGAAGAGGTTGGAGCTGGATGTTGGTGTGCAGTCATGGGTCAGCAGAGTGAAGAGGAGGGGGCTCAGCACACATCCTAGGGGGGCCTCCATGTTCAATGTGATGGTGCTGGAGGAGTTGCTGCCGACCCGTACAGCCTGTGGTCTCCCTGTCAAGAAGTCCAGCAGCCAGTTGCACAGGGAGATGTTGTGTCCCAGCTGGTCCCGTTTATGAATGAGCTGCTGAGGAATGATTGTGCTGAATGCTGAGCTAAAGTCTATGAACAGCATTCTGACATACGAGTCTTTTGTCTCCAGGTGGGTGAGGGCTGAGTGGAGGGCAGTGGAGATGGCGTCATCGGTCGAACGGTTGGACTGATATGCAAACTGGAAAGGGTCCAGGGCGGGGGGAGGGCAGACTTGATATGCCGCATGACTAGCCGCTCGAAACACTTCATGAGGATGGGAGTGAGTGCGACCGGGCGGTAGTCATTGAAGCAGGAGATAGACGGCTTCGTCGGGACCAGGATGATGGTGGTGGCTTTGAGGCACATGGGGACAACAGCCTGGCTCAACGAGATGTTGAAGATATCTGTAAAGACATCTGTGAGCTCCTCAGTACAGTCTCTCAAAACACGACCAGGAATGTTATCAGGACCCGGGGCTTTCCATGCATTTGTCATCCTGAGAGCTCTCCTCACGCTGTCTGGGGACAGCGTCAACACCTGGTCACCAGGAGGTGGTGGGGTCTTCTGTGCCGTGGTGCTGTTGTCTGCCTCAAAGCGAGCGAAGAAGTCGTTCAACTGATTCAGCAGAGAGGTGGAGTTATCACAGGTCTGCGGCGAGGGCTTGTAGTCTGTGATGATCTGAATCCCCCGCCACAGGTTCCTGGTGTCTCTGCTGTCGTTGAAGTAGTCAGCAATGTTCCTGGAATACTGTCTCTTGGCCACCCTGATGCTTCGTGACAGGTTGGCCCTAGCTGTCCTCAGGCCCACCTCATCCCCAGCTCTGAAGGCAGCGTTCCAAGCCCTCAGGAGCCTGTGGACTTCCCCTGTCAGCCATGGCTTCTGATTTGCCCTAATGGAGATGGTTCTGGTGACTGTAATGTTGTCCATGCACTTCCTCATGTAGGCAGTGACAGTCTCCGTGTACTTCTGGAGATCTGTAGTGTTGTTGTAGGTGGCCGCCTGTCTGAACATGCTCCAGTCAGTGGTGGAAAACCTCTGGCCACACACGTACCTGCTTTGTAGCTGGTTTGGTGACTTTAACCAGCGGCCTGTATGCTGGCATTAGCATAACAGTGGAGTGATCTGAGGCCCCAAGGTGGGGTAGGGGTAGGGCTTTGTAGGCGCCTTTATGCATGGTGTAAACATTGTCCAGAGTATTGTTTCCACATGTGGGAAAGTTGATATGTCCATAGAGTTTTGGAAACACACTCTTGGGGTTTGCATGGTTGAAATCCCCAGCCAGGATGAGGAAAGCATCTGGGTGGGCTGTCTGCTGTTCACTGATGTGCTGATAGAGTTCATTCAGTGCTTCACTCCTGTTGTTATTGGAGCCGGGAGGGATGTGTATTGCTACCAGCAATATGGCTGTAAATTCCCTCGACAGGTAGAATGGCCGGCACTTAATAATTATAAACTCCACTAGTGGTGAGCAGTGTTTGCAGACCACGAGAGCATCGCGGCACCAGGCATCACTGATGTAAACACAGAGTCTTCTGCCATGAGTCTTTCCCTCCCTCGACTAGCGATCTGTCTGACTGGTAGCATGTTAGCCGGGCTAGCTGAATGGCACAGTCCGGGACACTGTCGTTAAGCCATGTTTCCACAAACACAAGAACACAACACACACTCACAGACTTAGAAGATAAGCGGAGTAGGCGAACATAATCCAGCTTGTTGTCCAGCGAGCATACATTGGCCAGAGTGATGGTAGGGATAGCCGGTCGGTGAGGGCTAGCCGCTAGCCTAGCCTGGATACCGCCGCACTTGCCCTTCTTCTGCTTCTGCATGTTCCACCTGTGGCGCCTCCACTGTGGGCTGGATGCAGGAGTGGGGGTCGGTGGTTGAGCAGGCCTCTGGAGCAAACCATAGTCACATAGCACTTCCGCATCCGCTGGATTTATATCTGTGAATATAGTTCTGCGGATGTCGAGCAGAAACTCACGTGAGTATGTGCGCCTTAAGACTGATGGACGCGACAAAGACAGATACACGCTGTTTTAAAACACAAAAAACATGAAAACACCGTTCTGTTGGGACGGAGAGGAGCCGCTGCATGTGTATGTGCCACCATCTTGGAATAATACAAATAATACACCTTGCTCTTGGAGTGATCTTTGTTGGTTGACCACTCCCGGGGAGGGTAACAATGGTCTTGAATTCCCTCCATTTGTACACAATCTGTCTGACTGTGGATTGGTTTAGAGATGGTCTTGTAACCTTTTCCAGCCTGATGAGCATCAACAATGCTTTTTCTGAGGTCCTCAGAAATCTCCTTTGTTCGTGCCATGATACACTTCCACAAATATGTGTTGTGAAGATCAGACTTTGATAGATCCCTGTTCTTTAAATAAAACAGGGTGCCCATTCACACCTGATTGGCATCCCATTGATTGAAAACACCTGACTCTAATTTCACCTTCAAATTAACTGCTAATCCTAGAGGTTCGCATACTTTTGCCACTCACAGATATGTAATATTGGATCATTTTCCTCAATAAATAAATGACCAAGTATAATATTTTTGTCTCATTTGTTTAACTGGGTTCTCTTTATCTACTTTTAGGACGTGTGAAAATCTTATGATGTTTTAGGTCATATTTATGCAGAAATATAGAAAATTCTAAAGGGTTCACAAACTTTAAAGCACCACTGTATGAAGCAAACACAATAAAGAAAAAAAGAGCACACAGGAGTTTGATCATATGATGAGGAATATAAATTTGTGAAGAATTTGAAGGCTTGTTTTCATCTTCAGTTAGTGTACTTAGGGCTTGGTTCACTTTCATTATAATTCAGAAAATAAAGTTTGGTCAATTTTTTGAAAGGTCTATATTAATTCTGCTATGAATTGTGCACTATCTCAAATTCATCTTCAGTGTCATCTCCATCATCCCACAAGTAAGGGATGGAAGGATTCACAAACATAATTGCATACTCATGCACAGCAATTTAGCGTGGCCAAGACACGACCAGGCATATCTTTTAGAATGTAGGAGGAAACCAGAGAACGTAGAAGTACCTGCTATGCCACAGTGCTACCCCTGCACTAAATTGTCTTGAATTACATCAGTGCATGCCAGTATGTTTGATCATAAACCTTTTTTTTCATATTTATATCAACATAATGTGCCAGTTTGGTTGCTTGAATACATGCAACACTTTTGTGATCAGCTTTTATATTACAAGTAAAATGGGATAGATAAAAGTTGCCAATTATAGGCTACTTAAAATTCATTGATTCATCTTTGTCATGATTGAGTTGTTTGAGTCAGGATGCATGTGAAGGAAGAGTTTATTAAGACAGGCAAACAGATCCAATATGGCAGGCAGTAACGTGATTAAACAAACAAAAGGTCGAGCGATCTCAAAACAAACAAGAGGAGGCAGAGGGCAAAACAGTGAAACCAGAAACAAAGTCTACTAGAAGAGCATTCGGTAGAATGCATACCTCCACCAAGCCGCATATTATCAAAATCAAAATCAAATCACTTGAACCTAGGACAACAGTAAAGCTGTATACCAAAGTACACCCGTTCACTACTTTTTGAGTGACACTGGGAAAAGATAAAAAATAAATCTTGGATCCGCATACATATCTGGATTTGCATCAGAATCTAATCTATTGTTCCTTGGCCCATGGCCTGTCTTTCCTCAAAATGGCATTAAAATCCATGCACTACTTTTTGTGTTATATTGGGAAAAGTGGAAAAAAAAAATCCTGTATCTGCATACACATCTGGATCCTGGAACAACACAAATATCCGGATTTGCATCAAAATCTCAGACATTGTTCCTTGGCCCATGGGCCCCCTTTCCTTAAAATTTAATCAACATCCATTTACTACTTTTTGAGTTATGTTGAGAAAAGTCAAACAAGCAAACAAATCAGGGCTCGAAATTCTTTTTTTTTTCACCAGCCAGCCGGACGAGTTACCTTCCAAAGTAACTAGCCAAACAGAAAATCAACTAGCCAAAATTTGTTCATGTATGAATTTTACTTCTGTCAAAAATAACACAAAAGAGAGTAGTTACCATTGTTCATGACTAATGTGCATTTATTTCAAGACCCGAGTATTTTGATCCTGTTGTTAAATACATAAATGAGAACAACACAGAGCACCATAATATAATATCAACAAATAATAATATATTGGAAAACTTGGCAACTTGGTGTATGAGTATTGAAAGCAAATATACTTACTATCATGACTATAGCACCCAAAATATGTCCAACATGCTTTCTGTATTTAACCATTTATGAGAGAGAAAGCATTAGGAGCTTCATACTGACTAGGAATCAACTTGAAAAAAATTAATTATTCCATAAAAATCGTATCGCAGCCAAAGCCTACCCTGCTCCCACGTTTGCTTATAAGTCCTTTGTTGTTTCTCCTCTTCAGACCAAGGCCGCTTTGTCCCTGTCTCTGGCGGGTTCTGTACACCTTTCAGAAAATTCCACATCACAACGTAGCTTTGACAGATGTAGATGTAAACAACAACAAAAACACATATTTAAATGGGCGATAATGTGGCTACATCTATTGAATTTGATAACGTGATGTGGCAGCGGGAGCGTGGCCAAGCGTCGGTCTGTGAATGGAGGGTGGAGTCAGGGAAGGTAAGTGGTGGAATCATTGCACCTGATGGGGATTAACCTGTGTTTGTGTATCTTCCCCAGTGACCACGCCCTTTAAAAGGAGAGGAGAGCAGAGAAAGGGAGCTCTCTCCCCAACCAGAACACGTGTGTGCGCACGCGCGGCTGGGAAGTGATAAAAGGCTGAAAAGCTAGCAATAAATAGTTCATTGAGAACTCCGTTCTGGCCTGCTGTGCTTCTGTGCTCCACCCACCTGGTCCAATACTACATGTGATTACTGCGATATTCAACGAGATGCGTCATATGCATGTGCAGTAGTGAAAAAAACGACAACCTGACTCGTACACGATATGATTTGGAATTCTTCTGTATTTTCCATCCTGCTGATAAACACATCGATTAGCACAGACACGGCACGCACTTAATATGTGGCGGCTTTAGTCGACGGTGTGTCTGAATCTTCACTTCATATATATTTTTTATTTTCAACTAGCCAGCCGGGCTGGCTAGTGACAGGAATTACCCGCCAAATTAAAAATTAAGTCGCCTCGGGTGACCGGACCACCGCAAATTTCGAGCCCTACAAATGGATGTTAAAACATAACCTCCTCCAACAAAGTTGGCAGAGGTTACAAAAAAAGATAAACACTGGAAACAATGGCTTGGTGAAGACTGGCACAAAAACACATAACCTAATACTCCATGACAAACACAGGAGAAAACAGGGTATAAATACCCAAACTAATTAAGGGAGAAGCAGGGAAAAGATGAGACAGGTAATGACACAGAGGGAATATAACCAATGATATGATGAGGAGGGCGGCACGGTGGTGTAGTGGTTAGCGCTGTCGCCTCACAGCAAGAAGGGCTGGGTTCGAGCCCCATGGCCGGCGAGGGCCTTTCTTTGCGGAGTTTGCATGTTCTCCCCGTGTCCGCGTGGGTTTCCTCCGGGTGCTCCGGTTTCCCCCACAGTCCAAAGACATGCAGGTTAGGTTAACTGGTGACTCTAAATTGACCATAGGTGTGAATGTGAGTGTGAATGGTTGTCTGTGTCTATGTGTCAGCCCTGTGATGACCTGGTGACTTGTCCAGGGTGTACCCCGCCTTTCGCCCATAGTCAGCTGGGATAGGCTCCAGCTTGCCTGCGACCCTGTAGAAGGATAAAGTGGCTAGAGATAATGAGATGAGATGAGATATGATGAGGGCAGAGACAAGACATAAACAAATGCACATGGTAAAGTCAATAAATACAGTCTTACGGAAGTGCATGTCTTGTGCTGCAAGTTGTAAACCATATAGAGCATGTGCAGCCCTCAAAGTGTGCGCCACGCTTGAGGTGAAAGGGGCAATTCCTAACAGAACCCCTCACAAAGGCACTACTCCCAGAATGCCACATGAGGCCCCCCAAATCAGAGGATCTAGGCCTCTGGGCAGGGGTCTGGTGCTGAACAATGTCCTATTGGGGTTTTGCTTGGGTAAGGGAGTGGGCTGAGGCATAAGCTTGGGTTCAGGTGTGGATAAGTCGCTCTCACCTGATGCAGCGACAGCAAAATAATCAAGGCCAAGAGGCGGGTCAATGATGTCCTCCCTGAAGTCAGGAGGCAGGGCAACAATGTCATCTTTAAAGCCAAACAGAGGAGTGAGCTTCAGAGTGGAGGCCTCTGGAATGTCCATGAATGTTTCAGCTTGTTACTGAATGTTTTAGAGTCTTTGAGGCATGGGTGGGGCGGCACGGTGGTGTAGTGGTTAGCACTGTTGCCTCACAGCAAGAAGGTCCTGGGTTTGAGCCCAGCAGCAGATGAGGGCCTTTCTGTGTGGAGTTTGCATGTTCTCCCCGTGTCCGCGTGGGTTTCCTCTGGGTGCTCTGGTTTCCTCCACAGTCCAAAGACATGCAGGTTAGGCTAATTGGTGGCTCTAAGTTGACTGTAGGTGTGAATGCTTGTTTGTCTATGTGTCAGCCCTGTGATGACCTGGCGACTTGTCCAGGGTGTACCCCGCCTCTCACCCATAGTCAGCTGGGATAGGTTCCAGCTTGCCTGCAATCCTGTAGAAGAGGATAAGCAGCTACAGATAATGGATGGATGGATGGATGGATGGATGGAGGCAGCTACAGATAATGGATGGATGGATGGATGGATGGATGGATGGATGGATGGATGGATGGATGGATGGATGGAGGCATGGGTGTTGAACAGTGATTAAATACTCGGCCCAGTGGTGTGCTGGCCCAGATGTTCTCTGCAGGTTTGGGCTTTACCAGGCTCTCATAAAAGAACCTGAACTGTAACTGGTATCCATTAGGGAGGTGATCTATGCCATCATAGGGGACCAGGAAAATTACCAACCTGTCATAGAGAAACCATATGGCACCAGGCACTGACATGGTGATCCTGGCATCGAGTTGCTCCAATTTCCCTGCTACATCCATGTTATAAGGCAAAATATTCTGTCATCAAAGGGCTAGTTGAATCAGGATGCACATGTAGGAAGAGTTTATGAGAACAGACAAACAGATCCAATACTGCAAGCAGAAACATGCTAATAAACAAAGAAAAGGTTGGACAATCTATAAACAACATAAACAAGAGCAGGCCGAAGGCAAAACGAGGAAACCAGAAACAACCAATAACAAGATGAGACGTAAACAAATGCCCATATCAAAGTCAGTATACACAGTATTGCAGAACTGTGTGTCTCACATTGCAGGCTGTAAACAGTACAGAGTATATGCAGTGCTCAAGGAGTGCGCCACGCTCGAGGCAAGAGGCACAATTCCTTAAAATATTCCTCAAAAAAAAAACATTCATAAACTAATGTCTTTATATAATATTCATAAACACTGCACTGTGTATGTCGTTTAGAAAGTAAAGCTAGAAGATTTATGTAAGGCTTTTGTCAAAATATTTTGTCCATCCATTATCTATAGCTGTTTATCCTGTTCTACAGGGACGCAGGCAAGCTGGAGTCTATCCCAGCTGACTATGGGTGAGAGGCGGGGTACACCCTGGATAAGTCGCCAGGTTATCGCAGGGATGACACAGAGACAAACAATTCACACTCACATTCACACCTACAGTCAATTTAGAGCTACCAATTAGCCTAACCTGCATGTCTTTGGGGGAAACCGGCGCACCCGGAGGAAACCCACGCAAACACGGGACGAACATACAAACTCCACATGGAAAGGCCCTCGCCAGCCGCTGGGCTTGAACCCAGGACCTTCTTGCTGTGAGGCGACAGTGCTAACCACTACAACACCCAAAATATTTTGTGAGAATTTTATATATATATATATATATATATATATATATATATATATATATATATATATATATAGTGACTGTAAAGAGAGAAAAGACCTCAATTAGGATTACATATATAGTGTTCAAGACTGTACAATTTATTATTATTATTATTATTATTATTATTATTTTCTCATACTGGTTTCTTTATTGAAACAAAAATATGATTATTTTCATTTGTACTTACTAATAACACATTATTAGCTTTGAGTAATCTTCTATGAATGATCATCCTGTCATCTGACCTTGTGATAAGTGTAATTACTGAATTTGTTTCAGATAAAAACATAGAATTGGTTATTACAGTAATCTCTTTCAACTAAAATTACTGTACACTCAACCTGTAAAATTCTTTCCAGTTTCATATGTCATGCTACATAAAATCTCTAATGGCACCCAGCATTTTTGTCATAAACCTTATATAAATTATGCAACATTAATTTATTTAAAAAAAGACTCATTAAATAATTATGAATGTGTTTGAAGGCTGAATGTGGGTGCCACTCAAATAAAGTGCTACCAATTTCTTATTTTAAAATCTGTTTGGGCTCAAGTTAAGTTAATTACTGAATTCATTTGTCTCTGTCACTTAGGATTAGGAATTCTGTGCCTCAAAGAGCCAGCAAACCAAACTAAAACTGGCTGTTCTTTATCCCATGAAACATGAGTGTAAAGTATATAGCTGTAACCTGCGATTGCAATTTTTCCAATATGATCATAGCAAATTTTACATTTTGCCTGTTCAATATAACCAAGATTGTATCCAACAGTGTGTCCTATATATTTTTGCAGTATTTATTTCCCCCCAAACTACTGAGATACTGAGATAACTCTCACATGACTCCTACTTTTTGCCAGCTTACTTTCCATTATAAGGGCTTGACAGCTCATTTTCAGTTACAGCTACAGGCACACACGGCAGTGTATGGTAGATTTCTTGAATCTGTGAATGATGAATGAGTATCACAGTGACTCAGATATCAGACTATTATTTTGGATGAAATATTGATTTAGAGGCTTAGATAGAAGACACAGCAGAAATAAATGGTCCAAAATCAGCAGACCAGTTCTGACATGCAGCGTAAATTTTTGATGGATAATGATGAAGCAATCTCCATTTTTCAAATTCATATATATGTCCATAAAACACAAAATCAAGCAATTGAGTTTAGTCCTACTTGGCCTTCTTATTTGTAAGATTAGGAATAACAAAACAAAATGTACAATGTTTACTATGAAAATCAATCACCAGAACAGATAATCATCTAACCATTCTTTGCAGCTTTAAACAAATGTCATTATGTAACTTGCTAAACTGAAATGACTGATCATAACTAGTTTTGTAATGAAGTGAAAACAATCATCATTAGGGATGAAAATGTGATGTGTATTATGGTGAAATTGTGAGGGTCTATGTGACAAATGTCTCACGGTACACTGAAAGCTAAATATTTTTCTTAGACCAGGGCCCTGTACTACGAACGGAGGTCAACCTACCCAGAAGTAATCCAGGGTTCCCCCGCTAAACCGGGGTTGACAAAACCTGGTTATCTTGTTTGGGGTTAAACGGTACTACGACGCCAGTTATGAAGTTGATTTGTTGAACCTGTGTTAACCTAATCAGGGTTAATGCGCATTCACGTTAAAGGGGAGGTTATCAGCGCAAATCACCACTGTTCACAATGGCACGGTCGCCGTACTTCACGGAGGAAGAATGCGCTGTCATAATGCAAAGCTACGAGGAGTTCAAAACAACATTAAGAGCAAAATCTAACACAGCAGCTGCCAATAAGGAGCGGCAAGCATGTTGGCAACGAATTGCCGATCGGGTAAATGCGTAAGTACATTCTCCCTTCTACATGTTCCAGAACAGAAGTATAGGATGAGAGAAAGCTTCATGATCAATCACAAGTCACAGAAAATGGTCCTTCGACGTGGCCCCAGTCATATATAGCTTGTTTAATGTCCGAAAAATCCTGAATAAAATTTGGTATGGTAAATTCATGGAGTAGCCTACTTAAGCTGATATGTGCACAGAGTCACATGAATTAGGATGACTGACTGTTCAGTCCCTTTGACTAAGTTGGTGTCGGTCCTGTGAACATTTCAGAGGCAACAGCAGTGCCAAACGCACCTGGCAACAGGTGAAAATGAAATATAAAAACATCATTCATAATGGTGTGTGTGTGTGTGTGCGCATGCAAGCAAGCATTCATTTGCCTTTTATTTATTCAAGTTTTATCTGTTTGCCTAATAGTTCAAATTGTTTTGTATATAGTTTATAATGTTGTTGTGTGATATTAATGATAATATTGTGGGAAAACTACTTTGCATGGACGTTCATTTAATTTATTCTATCGTCATTTTGTTTGTTCTATTTTTGTGTATTTTATTTATTTATCTGTTTGTCTAGTTGTATCTATTTTTCTAATAATAATAATATATTATTTGCATTAATAGTTTGTTTTTTCCTATTAAAATAATCTTGTGTTCTTGTTATAACTTTATCTATTTATCTGACTGTTTAGTTGTATCTATTTTTGTTACAATTTCAATATTTTTAATATAGAAAGTTTGTTTTTTCTATTAAAATGTTCTTGTGTGATAACTAGTTCTTGTGTTATATTTATTGTAGTTGTATCTATTTTGTATCTCAGACTTAAATATTTTTGTAAAACAAGTGTTTTTCTATAAAATATTCTTGCGTTCTTGATAACTATGTTCTTGAGTGGGTTCTTTTTTTTTTTTTTTACAGAAAAGCCGTTCTGCATGGACATTCATTGAAGCCCTCATTGTTTTTTAATGGTTATTTATGAGCGTTTAGGGGTTACAATAATGTAAGTCTAGGTTGCTTTATATAAAAGGTATGTCCAGAAATATTGATGTCACTGTCTAAGCAGAGGGATCTGGCTTCTTTAGACGCTGTCTTCTTAAAACTGAATAAATATTTAAAAAGAGCCAAATGAGCCAGTCTTTTGAACGGCTCTTTTCAAAGAACGGATCACAAAGATGCGGATCCCATCAAAGAGCCATAAATCCCATCTCTAATCTGCGCTCCGATATCGCACGGGTCATCCAGGTACGCTGGCATTGTCTCTAGAGGAAATGTCGGTGGAGAGGTGGTGTTTAAAAAGGGTGTGGTTAATCAGAAACCTCGGGTTAACCAAGAACATAACCTGAGACGAGCAGGTTTGAGATGCAGCGTAAATTGCCATGGCAGCATACCTCGGTTTGAACATAGCCAACTTTCGTAGTATGGGTTAATCGGGAAGTTACGCTGCACATGATCAAGTTACTCTCGAAGTTACCCTGGTAAGCCAGAAAACCCGCTTCGTAGTACAGGGCCCTGCATCTCAAACCTGCTCGTCTCAGGTTATGTTCTTGGTTAACCTGAGGTTTCCGATTAACAACACCCTTTTTAAACACCACCTCTCCACCGACATTTCCTCTAGAGACAATGCCAGTGTACCTGGATAACCCGTGCGATATCGGAGCGCAGATTAGAGATGGGATTTATGGCTCTTTGATGGGATCCGCATCTTTGTGATCCGTTCTTTGAAAAGAGCCGTTCAAAAGACTGGCTCATTTGTGTCATGGTCCTACCTGTGGGTTTCTCTCTTCAGGTAACATCTCCACTCAGCATTACCGGCCACGCCCGCACTCACTTCCTCTTATTAACTCCCAGTGGCTGTCATTGGCTGTTACCGATCACCTGTTTCCCCCCTGTGTGTATTTAAGCTGCAGTCCTCCCAAGCTTCTGTGTCAGATCGTCTGCAACTCTCAGCCTGATTACCTGCTCTGTGTTCCTACTACTCTGACTCCTGAAATTGTTCTGCTCTGTTTGACTCTGTCTGCTCTCCAGCCCCGATATCCTGATCTGCCTTCTGTCCCATTGACTCTGCCTCTTGCCTGCCCCTCTTGTACCTTCGCCTGATCTCCAGCTCGCTCAGCCCTGCTGCTAGCCTGCCTCTCCATCTACCTGGTTTTGCTCTCTATCTCCTGCCTGCTGAGGGACTGCTCGCTGGGAGACTGCCTGAAACCCAAGTTCTATCAGCCTACAGCCACAGCTCTCCGACTATGCCAGATCCCGTCGGATCTCAAAAGCTAAGCAGAGTTGGGCCTGGTCAGTCCTTAGATGGGAGACCTCAGACGTCACCTCCAGCCATCCCTGCCGCTCAGTTCTCCTGCCACCGGACGTCACCCACACACATTCTCCCAACTCCCTATTATTAATAAACTGTGGTTTTGAGCGCATTTGATCTCCTCTCCTGTCTGTTCCGTGACACATTTGGCTCTTTTTAAATATTTATTCAGTTTTAAGAAGACAGCGTCTAAAGAAGCCAGATCCCTCTGCTTAGACAGTGACATCAATATTTCTGGACATACCTTTTATATAAAGCAACCTGGACTTACATTATTGTAACCCCTAAACGCTCATAAATAACCATTAAAAAACAATGAGGGCTTCAATGAATGTCCATGCAGAACGGCTTTTCTGTTAAAAAAAAAAAAAGAACCCACTCAAGAACATAGTTATCAAGAACGCAAGAATTTTTTATAGAAAAACACTTGTTTTACAAAAATATTTAAATCTGAGATACAAAATAGATACAACTACAGTAAATATAACACAAGAACTAGTTATCACACAAGAACATTTTAATAGAAAAAAACAAACTTTCTATATTAAAAATATTGAAATTGTAACAAAAATAGATACAACTAAACAGTCAGATAAATAGATAAAGTTATAACAAGAACACAAGATTATTTGAATAGGAAAAAACAAACTATTAATGCAAATATATTATTATTAGAAAAATAGATATAACTAGACAAACAGATAAATAAATAAAATACACAAAAATAGAACAAACAAAATGACGATAGAATAAATTAAATGAACATCCATGCAAAGTAGTTTTCCCACAATATTATCATTAATATCACACAACAACATTATAAACTATATACAAAACAATTTGAACTATTAGGCAAACAGATAAAACTTGAATAAATAAAAGGCAAATGAATGCTTGCTTGCACACGCACACACACACACACCATTATGAATGATGTTTTTATATTTCATTTTCACCTGTTGCCAGGTGCGTTTGGCACTGCTGTTGCCTCTGAAAAGTTCACAGGACATACACCAACTTAGTCAAAGGGACTGAACAGTCAGTCATCCTAATTCATGTGACTCTGTGCACATATCAGCTTAAGTAGGCTACTCCATGAATTTACCATACCAAATTTTATTCAGGATTTTTCGGACATTAAACAAGCTATATATGACTGGGGCCACGTCAAAGGACCATTTTCTGTGACTTGTGATTGATCATGAAGCTTTCTCTCATCCTATACTTCTGTTCTGGAACATGTAGAAGGGAGAATGTACTTACGCATTTACCCGATCGGCAATTCGTTGCCAACATGCTTGCCGCTCCTTATTGGCAGCCGCTGTGTTAGATTTTGCTCTTAATGTTGTTTTGAACTCCTCGTAGCTTTGCATTATGACAGCGCATTCTTCCTCCGTGAAGTACGGCGACCGTGCCATTGTGAACAGTGGTGATTTGCGCTGATAACCTCCCCTTTAACGTGAACGCGCATTAACCCTGATTAGGTTAACACAGGTTCAACAAATCAACTTCATAACTGGCGTCATAGTACCGTTTAACCCCAAACAAGATAACCAGGTTTTGTCAACCCCGGTTTAGCGGGGGAACCCTGGGTTACTTCTGGGTAGGTTGACCTCCGTTCGTATCCACTTGCGAGGATAGATCGCTGAGAGATTGACGCTATGTCACAGATTGGTCGAACAGAACGAGCCTTGGTCGTGTTAAGATCGCATCAGATCGAGTGGATAGACGCAAGTAGAGCGTATGTAAAGTGTCTACAGAGCGTATAGGACACAGGTAGAGCGTGAAGGTCGAAGGAGATAACATCGAACATAGAGTGTACACAGAAAATAATGGGTTTAGGTCGCACGGATTTTGCCCGCGACTACGGGAAAACATAGTTGCGCGCGATTTTTCCAGATCGTACTTGGTGAAATGAGGGGCTTACATAGTTATGGGTTCTTAACTTCATGGAATCCTTTCTGATGAAGCAGCACTTAGCTGTAGGCTTCTACATATAACCTTTAAGGGCTTCCACACAGGGACAACCAACTCGTCTTTAAGAGTTTCACTGTGATGAGTATCACTATGATATATATTTCTATGATATGTAATGTTATGTTAAGTACTGCTGTGATACGTATTGTGGTGTCATGTACTGCTCTGACATTTATCGCTGTCATAAGTATTGCTGCTCATTTGTACTATTCATGTGGTTCCAAGCAAGTACTGCTACTTCATTCATAAAAGCAACCAATATCATATCACAGTTTAGTATTTTTGTGAGAAGTCCACATTTCTCAAAACATGTTTTTGCACCTGTCCACTGGAGCATAGGGAGCTCAGCCAGACAGCTTTCTGCATCCAACATCATCAAATATTATATTACTAATACAGCCTGTCAAACATGCTCTATTAAAGTTAATGATAGATATGATAATGGCACCTAGGACAAGGAGAACTGCCTGCCTATGGCAACAGATACTAAAACAGTACAATTAGCAATTTAAATGTCTCGTGCTGAGCTACCTGGAAAAGGCACATCGAGAAAAGATAACTAAGCACCCTTTCTTTTCTGAATGCCATGTGTGTTCCTCATAATGCCATCCAGACACATTTTAAAAATGAGAAACACATTCTCTGTGCTCATATGTAGATTTACTGCCTCTCTACATAAGCATTTGTAAGAGGTGGAGTAGATTTCAGACCACAAAACACAACATAAAATATCCATGTCCCTGGTTAAAATATCACACTAAAGCAATGTGGGAAAACTCTCACTGATGCTAAGAATCCAAGCTCCTTTTCAATGATCAGACAACCAGATGTGTTTGTTGTCTGCCTGCTGAAGTGGTCCAAAGACTTTTAATTTTTTCATTTCAAAGAGCCTTATGTGCTTTCCAAGCACTGCTTCCTAATCCGCCTTGTTGTGACAGTCATAGATTTTTCCAATGACATTTATTATGCATTAAAATGCATTAATTAAAAATGCAAAAATATTGCATTTGTATGGTTTGTTTATTCATTAATTAATGCCATAGTAGAGAAATTATATACAGCAACAGTTTACCAAAGAGACCCAGGCTGTTTCATGTGTTATTTGAGCATTTATGTGTGTTACAATCTATGTAATAAGGATTCTAACAGTGGTATAGTAAGCTGTTAATTCCCTCAGCACAGAAATGTGATAAGCAAAGATTATACATGTGGTCATTGTGCAAAAATATCTCAAGGCTTGATTTTTCTCCAGATACAGGTACTTAGCAGGGACTCTTTTTCCCCATTTCTGCAAGTAATTTAGCCAGAGGGCTGCATCTATAACAGGATTAAGACAATCTGCACCCGACCCTGGTAATCAAATCCCACTCCTCCATATTGCAATGGAAATGTCTTGCAATCACCCTTTTCATTTCCTTACTATTTTATGCAATACCCATTTCTGTACATGTTCTCCCCCCCCCCACACACACACCTTCCTCCTACTCATTCTCTGAGCAAAAACCACACAGGTAAATTGAATTGGACAGTCATACTATCACCATTCACTAAAATCTGATCCAACACTTGGGAAAGAGGACCAGACTTTCAGACAAATATGAGGTTTACTCCTGGATATAAAAATGTATATTTAGCAAGCAGTAGTGCTGCACATTAGTGCAGTTTCATATGGTGCAATTGTAACACATCCTGTGTGAGTTGATTTTTAATCAGTATTGTCATGTTGTAGTATTACTGTATGGCATTATCAGTCAGATTAATGAACTGTATTATTTTCAATTTTGAAAAAGAAGCGTTATCCAGACCATTTAAAGGTCTAAAAGCCCATTATTATGGCATTTGTCAGCATGTAATTAAAGATGACACAAGCAACATTACACAATCCCGTTTTTCTAAATTTAGGCTGCTACAAATAATCTCAGACTTTAAAATCACCACTGAACACAATAATGTCACAGTTTGACTTTGTTCCAAATTAAAAGAGGCATTGTTATCACAGAATTAATGTCAAAGGTTAATAACGCTATGATAAAATTGTCATTGCTACATTTTCATTTGTGTATTAGTTACATACCCATCGGAGTACCAACACCATAGGATTTGGAGTCGATGAGTCCACCTATCTGTGTGAGATTGCAGTTGCGCTGGGTGACGTACTCGATTGTGGTGGACTCCATGAGGAACGCGTAATCGGAGGTAAGCACCCGTTGAATGCCCTCCTCCACACTCTTCACCATGACTGAATGCCTGCGGCTGCTCATGAACTCCCACATCTTGTCATATGTGGAGATCTTTGTTTTCTGGAGAGGAGAGTTCAGTACATCATTAAGGAAATTACAGGTCATTATGGAACAATGAGAAACGAAGGCTCCTAGAGGGCTGCTGATCTTCACAATAGGCTATAGCAAACTGTGAGAAATCCATTATTGGAAACATTTACATGTAGACTGATTTCACGGGGCATGATACTGAATACACTTTGTAGCATGCGGAATGTGTTCTTCACAATTCAGCAACAGACTTGTAGACACCTGATATATTTAACTGGGACATCATAAGCAATATTCATTGGTAACGGCAGTTTGGCTACATTAATTAATATCCATCCTGTTTATCCATCAGGGTCATGGGGGAAGCTGGAGCCAATCCCAGCTGACTTCAGGTGAGAGGCAAGATATACCCTGATCAGCAATCAATCGCAGTGCTAACACAGATACAAACATCTATTCACACCACAAGGAAAACATTCAAACTCCACAGAAATCCCTGGTCAGCCTTGAGGTTCAAACTCAGAACCTTCTTACTGTGAAGTGACAGTGCTAACAACTGCACTACCATGCCACCCTACATTAACATTATCTATACAATTCAATTTATGCAATATTTTATCTCCATGAATATTTAAAAGTTATATCTTTTTATTTGACTTGTAAAACACAAACACTGAAGGGTATATTTCCATCCCAGTGTACGCATAATATGTTGGTTTAACACCAGCATGTTGCTAATTTATTTGGTTGTAAGCCATTTTTCTACTTTGTTCTCGGTTGATATTTTGTGTTACTTTCCTTTACAGAAATAAACACACAGGTCGAGACATGAGTAGAACGTTGGGGGTGACATTCAAAATTTGGTAATGCAGTGGGATTTTCAAACCAACTTTGGTCTCTAACTCCTTCTTAGCACAAACACTATGCTAAAATGATATTTTCCTGCCTACAGCAGACTTAAAAGTCCTGTCTCATTTCTGACAGCCCAGCCTTATGGATGTCCACTGTTTCTGTCACCCCACAAATCACATTAAATAAGCTACTTAACCAGCTGCTAAAGAAATACAACTAGCTGAATCATTTAACCATAACAAATAAAAACAAACATTTTAGTTGTGAAATGTGAATCAGTAGATGAGTCACTACATACAGATCATCATGCACATTAAAGAATCCATACTCAGACTCTGCAGATGTCAGACAGTTTCTGTATGTTATGGTCTTCTATATGCTGTCTATCCCATAGCAACAGTGCCACTACCTCAATAATCATTAAGGCTAATTCATACCAGAAGCATTACTGAAGCATATTTTAGTTGTGCATTTCACAGAACAGATGCACTGCTATTTTAACCAATGTTTAAATCCATGCCAGCTAAAAGAGACGCAAATCACTTACATAAACCTGCAGCTCCATCTGCCCTGCTTTTTCTTTCGTTATATCTCTTGTGCACATGAATAAAGACTACACTGCCTATAAATCAATTTAAATAACATACTTCCACTATATGCTTTATTTAAAATCAGAATCTACAACATTGCTGTGATGATTGTGCAGTTTGCACCTGATGTTTTTTCTCTCCTTAAATTAAACTGTTCATACCTCTGTATCTATCTGTGTTTGTGACACAACCACTAAAATATATGAAATTGATAAGTGAAATGTAACGGCATGTTATTATAAAAATGACATTGTGTTGCACAGCGCATGGTCCATAACGGGACGCAGAAAGTTGAGTTGATTGGATACCAACAACTAACCACACTCTTACAAATGTATTTACTCTTTTCGAAATTGTGCACACTGCACTACATAGCACTGATGATCATGGAAATACAGAGAATGTACAATACCATGATCATAAAGAGCAGTGCCATGTGATGACATTAAAATTGCACCATAATTAAAAGTGTTCTTATTTTAACATAAACTGAGCACCCATGTAAAGAATAAAGAGATGTTAGAAGCCAAATCCTCAGCAACTGTATTTCTATACTCAAAGCCTATGTGTTAAAATATGTTCCAAATCATTTTCAAAAAGAGGGATGCTCAATACTGTTTAAAAAAAAAAAACAGGAGCAGGACACTACCCACTTCAAGAAAAGCAAGTGTGTTTTTCAATTTCCACATTTTACAGGAATATGTTTCAAGAGAAAGGAATCAGAGATGACCAAATTATGGTCCAAATCAAACCATTCTGGAAATACGATAATGCCACAAACCCATGTATTAAAAAAAAAGAAAATATGAGAATAAATGCACTAATATTCTAATTTCCTGTCACCAAAAACAACCTGTTAAGAGAAAACAATTTAACAGAAAATATCTAGACCCTTCATCCAGGGCTCTAAATGCCATTTTCACAGTGATTATTTTTAATGTTATTTGGAATTTTTTTATATTATTGCCATTTTCTATTTGTTTCAATTGTTTTACAGACACACCACATGTGTTGTGTTAATTTAATAAGCAAATAAATGAAGACTTTTAACCTATTAAGATAGCCGCTGCTATTAATGTATGCCATGTACTTCTGTTGGTCATTTTTTAAATAAATCTATTTTTTAATGTAACACAACAAAAATACTATCTCAGAAATAATTTATCACTTATAACTGTAATTATATGTAACTGATAGAAATAAAATGTCATAATTTACACAAAATATTTTCTGTCTTCATATCTAGAATTATGTAAATATCAGAATATTCAGTATTATTAAATGTCTATGATTTGGTGTAAAAATAGAAAAAAAATTAGGTGATAGAACAACTATTACAATATTAGCATGAGAAGACATTCTGTAATGCAATCATACAAAATTTTGTCAAGTCACTCCTTTCAAAACCCAAAATCCATTTCCCAGAACCCTCAGCCAGCCAATGACCTGCAAATCACATGACTCATCACAACCAGTGCATCCCTGCTCTCAATCATGGTTCTTCTAATCACACTCACCTGTTCACAATTACACACTCCCCTTTAAATAACTTGGTCAAACATATCTTCAGTCTCATCTCATCTCATTATCTGTAGCCGCTTTATCCTGTTCTACAGGGTCACAGGCAAGCTGGAGCCTATCCCAGCTGACTACGGGCGAAAGGCGGGGTACACCCTGGACAAGTCGCCAGGTCATCACAGGGCTGACACATAGACACAGACAACCATTCACACTCACATTCACACCTACGGTCAATTTAGAGTCACCAGTTAACCTAACCTGCATGTCTTTGGACTGTGGGGGAAACCGGAGCACCCGGAGGAAACCCACGCGGACACGGGGAGAACATGCAAACTCCGCACAGAAAGGCCCTCGCCAGCCACGGGGCTCGAACCCAGACCTTCTTGCTGTGAGGCAACAGCGCTAACCACTACACCACCGTGCCGCCCATATCTTCAGTCAGTGAAGTTATTAAGCCTTCTTCAATGTTTATTGTGATGTTATTCTAGTGGGTTTGTTTGTTTGTTTATTTGTTTGTTTTTGTTTGTTTGTTTGTTTGTTTGTTTTGGGGTGGGTAGTTTTCTATTCTATCATCATTATGATCACTTGACTCGCTTCCTGTTTAATGTTCCAGATTTCGTCTTTTGCACCTTTTATTTGTCTGCCATGATCTACTCAGTACACCTGTACTGAATTTGCATCCAAATCCATGTACTTCATGACATTCAAAAAGATGTCCTAGCACTTAAAGATTGTCAATAAAAAGCATAAATATATTCTGTAAAAGATTTCCTAATATGCCAGTTAATGTTATCGTTCAGCAAAATAAACTGCTGTTTAAAACACAACAGTTTTATTCTCCTTCAGAAACTATACTGAAGGCATTTGAAAGCTAATTAAGTCACATCTTCAAGGTCTCTCCTGCCATTATTGTGTGTAATGACTTCTTGTGGTGGGTCGATATTTTAGATCAACTGGGTGATTTTTCCCAGTGCCTATCAGAATCTTTTGGAGTCACCCTTGACAAATCAGCCGATTGAGCATGCAGAATATAGAGTGCTGATAAGGCAGAACCACCAGACTGAGGTGGAGAGAGAGAAAGTGTGTAAAAGAGAGAAATTTACCTCCCAACACCAATCTTGCACAATTTGGCCAATAGTTAGATTTGTCTGCACTTAAAGCAATCACACTTTGTCTCAAAATAGCACCCAACAGAAGAAAAGTTAAACATTATCACCAAAGGCTAAGGATTTAAAATGCAGTGTGGGAGCTGTTTAACTTTTAATCATATACCATTACTAAAAAGTGTTTACTTTTCAATGTTGATAAATGGTTTAGTTTAAGAGAAACTAATTTTTGTTCTTTCATTTACATTTTCGTTCTTTTGTTGCTTCTGTGATTCTGATGAGGATCACGTTAAGCTTGATTGATGTCTTAAAATACAGTTTCTTTCTGCTGGTGAGCTAACCCTCCTGATGTGTTGTTGGTCAGAATTGATCTGTTCATCTCATCTCATTATCTCTAGCCACTTTATCCTGTTCTACAGGGTCGCAGGCAAGCTGGAGCCTATCCCAGCTGACTACGGGCGAAAGGCAGGGTACACCCTGGACAAGTCGCCAGGTCATCACAGGGCTGACACATAGACACAGGCAACCATTCACACCTACGGTCAATTTAGAGTCACCAGTTAAGCTAACCTGCATGTCTTTGGACTGTGGGGGAAACCAGAGTACCAGGAGGAAACCCACGCGGACACGGGGAGAATATGCAAACTCCGCACAGAAAGGCCCTCGCCGGCCACGGGGCTCGAACCCGGACCTTCTTGCTGTGAGGCGACAGCACTAACCACTACACCACCGTACCACCCCAAATTGACCTGTTTTAAAACAAAAAGTGTTTCTGATTTGATCTGATACTCTTGTAGCACAGTTAGAATGTGAGTCTGTGTGATAATTGTGTCATCATTGTGTCTATTTCTTCCTCAAACAAACCCACAAACACAAAAGCTGGAACATTCTATTCAAATTGCATTGTTTCTATTCAAAACCCTGACCTGACTTTCCCCCATACTGTCAGACATTTTACTTTTTTGTTCATATCATATGCAGATTAGGTCATTTTGACCTAGAACATAACAGCAGGCTTAAATTATAATATCAATTCAGTGTAATTTGCATAAATGAAGAGTTAGCATGTAACACTAGCTTCAAGCCAAATTAAAAAAAGAAATAACCACAATCTAAATCGTTTGAAGAGAGTAATTTTATTGCTCCCAAAGGGCAATAGAAAGGCATTCACTTTTTAATTGGGAGTCAATCACATGTATCATTTCTTTATACTGTACATATAAACTTATGTATAAAGAATAGGCAGGTTAGCATCTCCTCTCTGCATGTTCGGTCATTCATTGAGCTCCACATATCTCTTTGGAGGAATGTGCTAGGCATTTGACTCCCTATTGAAACACACTAAGGAAGTAAATAAATATGAACAAATGATTTGGAATGAACAGATGTGTTGAGATATGAATACAAATATGACTACAAGGTCCACTATAGTTTTTTTTTTTCCTTCACTGGGACTGGGAACCCACAGGACTCAAAAAGGTCATGTGAGCAACAGGTTTTTACTTTTTTGCAGGTATCATGCAGTGTGTTTGCATCATTTCTCTATTCAACCTTAGTACCTGCCTAGATAGGGTCATAGTGGTTTAAATTAGGCTCCTAATTTATTTATATTCTGGGACATAGAACTGACTAAATTTGCTTAAAAATATTTCTGGCGTGTACAAAAAAAAATAACAACTGCAAATAATAATAAAAGTGAAATGATAACTGCAGAAATAATCAAAGTGAGATTAAAAAAAAGTTCTATGTACATCTCTAATTACAACCAATTATATACAGTTTGAGACAGAATTCACAGACCATGTTGACAGTGGTGGAATTTCTACCTCAGTTCTCTCTCCAAAGTGATTCATGGTGGTATGGTTCATTAAATTAAAAAAGAGAGATGGGTCAAAAAATAAAAGAACAATGTTTTTGAAGCGCTTGGCCAGCATGAGCCACTCAAACAGCTTCCATGTGTCTTAGCATAGGTTCTACAAGTCTTTAAAACTGTACTGGAGAGATGAGCCCCATTCTTCTGAATGATATTGCCTCACCTGGTGTTTTGATGATGGTGGTGTTGAGTACAGTCTAGCACATCACTCCAAAATCTCCCATAGATATTAAATTGCGTTGCGATTTGGTGCTCTATGGAGGCCCTAACATGTGATTTACTTAATTTTAATACTTAAGAGACCACTTCCATTAGGATTTTTCCAGTTACATATTAATGTGTCTATTATTCTGTTCTCTGAATGAATAAGATCATGTTCTTGTCATATAAAAATGCAAAGTAAATAAGTTATTAATTTTTACCTCCAGTTTCTAATATTGTATTGCTTGTGAATTTAGGGAACAAAACAATAAACCTATTAATTCAGTATTTTGTTTGATGCAGCAAATTTTGCTTTGAATGTTTGAAGATGATTTCATATAAATTGTATTTCTGTTTGCTATAGAATGACCTGAAGATCTCTAACCACACATAGGGCAAGAGAAACTTCAAGAATCCCCAAGACATGAGATGATAAACACTCTGTCTCTTCACTTATCAAATAATCAACTTCATCTTTTTTCATTATATTTCTGCTCAGCGTTCTCTCTCTAGCACAGTTCAATTTTTATTTTTGACGCAGACTTATTTCATCTGAGTGCCGAGTGTGAGGTCTGATTATAAGTGATTTCTCTAATCTTTTGATCATGTTCAAGTGGCCACAGATTGGCACTGCACATACTTCCGTATCAGATCTGAGGCTTTGATTAATTTGATATGCACCACAATCAGAGATGTATCATGCAGGAAACAATGATGTCTACCACATTCCAGTGAGACCAATATCAAGCACAAGCTAGAGATGACAGGAAATGAAGTCTGTGTCATTCCTGGAATTGAAGGCTGATCTGGATTAATCAGGTTCAAGAATACATCCTGAAGGCAGATTGGGCAAGGTCTTGGGTTTTTGTTTGTTTGTTTGTTTGTTTGTTTGTTTTTCAAACTGGATCCATTTTGGAACAATATTGCAGGTAGAAACAACAAGGCTTTGGGTGGAGGTTGTTTTTTTTTAGACTGGTTTAAAAATAATCTGTGGTCACCAATCTCTTGTTTCAAAGCAAATAATTGGAATTAAATCTAATCAATTTTTGTAAACATGTGCTACAGTGGGGCGGCACGGTGGTGTAGTGGTTAGCGCTGTCGCCTCACAGCAAGAAGGTCCTGGGTTCGAGCCCCGGGGCCGGCGAGGGCCTTTCTGTGTGGAGTTTGCATGTTCTCCCCGTGTCCGCGTGGGTTTCCTCCGGGTGCTCCGGTTTCCCCCCACAGTCCAAAGACATGCAGGTTAGGTTAACTGGTGACTCTAAATTGACCGTAGGTGTGAGTGTGAGTGTGAATGGTTGTCTGTGTCTATGTGTCAGCCCTGTGATGACCTGGCGACTTGTCCAGGGTGTACCCCGCCTTTCGCCCATAGTCAGCTGGGATAGGCTCCAGCTTGCCTGCGACCCTGTAGAAGGATAAAGCGGCTAGAGATAATGAGATGAGATGAGATGTGCTACAGTGGCGGCATGGTGGTGTAGTGGTTAGCGCTGTCACCTCACAGCAAGAAGGTCCGGGTTCGAGCCCCGTGGCCGGCGAGGGCCTTTCTGTGTGGAGTTTGCATGTTCTCCCCGTGTCTGTGTGGGTTTCCTCCGGATGCTCCGGTTTCCCCCACAGTCCAAAGACATGCAGGTTAGGTTAACTGGTGACTCTAAATTGACCGTAGGTGTGAATGTGAGTGTGAATGGTTGTCTGTGTCTATGTGTCAGCCCTGTGATGACCTGGCGACTTGTCCAGGGTGTACCCCGCCTTTCGCCCGTAGTCAGCTGGGATAGGCTCCAGCTTGCCTGCGACCCTGTAGAACAGGATAAAGCGGCTAGAGATAATGAGATGAGATGTGCTACGGTAAGCAAATGGAAAATGTATGTACAGACAGTGTATCTACAATGTACAGCTCATTTTCTGTTGTAACATATGTCCTTGACTTGCAAGTGACGTCAAAGCAAAATAGAAACCCGGATGTCGGCCATGTTGGTGGAGATACAAATGCGGGGTCAAGCGACATTCCATACAAAGCATAGTCACGCATGCGCAACTCTCTTTGTTTTTCCACTGCTTTAAGCGTTTTTTTTTAGCTATGCCATATCTTTGTGCTATATATGGTTGTGGTCACAACAGTACTCATGACCGTGTCATGTTCTGATTTTTTAGAATTCTGTCCGTGATTCAGAAAGAGGGCGAGGAAACTCTGAGGCTTAGTACGGAGAGGAGACAAGCATGGCTGAACAACATTGGCAGGGTTTATCTAACAGAGGCTAAAACCAAAACAGCTAGTGTTTGCAGTAATCATTTTATCTCAGGTGAGATTCAAAAGCTTTCTGAATAATATGATGGAAGAATTTTATTTCGTGTTTCTAAAACTTTGCTATAAAATGAGCACTCTCTTGTCGTGGTTCACTCTGTCATTGTTATAATTTTAACACATGCATTACCATTTTGCTTCTAGGAGCGCCAGCAAAATTATACAATAGAAACAATCCAGACTGGGCACCCACTCAGAAAACGGGTTATGTTTCGTCCAAGGTCAGACTTGATTCTTCGGCAGCCAAACCAGATAGAACGCAATATCTGGGTACTCGATGGTCGGTAGAAGCATCTTGTCTTCAGAAAAGTATGACTTTTTTAAATAATATGGGTCAAAAACACAAATATTTATCTTCTCTTTGTATCGAATCTTCACTCAACCATTCAAATTGTGGTAATACTGAGAAAATTCGGTATTGTTTACAGACTCGCTTTCAGCTGCTGCCATCCTAGTTGCTTTGTACATCCACCATTGTGGCGGATGCTCATGATGTAGCACATTTTGACCACACGGTTGCAAAAGCTGAGAGCTGGTCATCTATTGCAAAGACTGGGGGAGGGAAGAGGGATTTGGGGGTTGGTAATTGACATAAAAGTCAAAGTCCCTCCTGTGTCAGGACCTGATCTTCCCAGGCAGTCTCCTATCCTAGTACTATCCAGGCCCTTAAGGCAGGCATGGAGGGTACTGCTGATCAGTGTTGCCAGACACTGCTGACGTTTTCCAGCCCAAAATATGTTTAAATCCGCCTAATCTGGCAACACTGCTGCTGATCTCCATTTCCAAAACCCTCTGCCTCTTGCCTATTACATAGCTAGGGTTACAGTGAGGGGCCAGTCCTCTGGTAACTGTAAGATTTTGACTCCATACTAGCATCTGTATTGCAGTGTGCCTCACCAGATGGCAGTAGCTACTGTACAATTTTTATAATGATCTTTGGCATGACCTGACTGTGAGTAGAACTAGCAATCGCACTGCCATAAAAGGTAATTTTATTTTTTTTAGTAGATACTGCAGATCAGAAATGCGTGTGCACAATGGTGAACATGTTTCCCATAAAAAGACTAAGAAAAAAAACAAGCTAGTTTCAAGTCTTCTTGTGTAGTTTCTGAGATGCATTTGGGCTAGAAAGTCTCCTGAGATGTGGCAATCCTCCCTGAATGGGCTACCAGTCTATTGCCTGGTGTGTGGTCCCATATTTAATTGTAATCTTTAATTGCAATATACTGTTTAATCATATATTATTTTTGTCTAATTTATGTAGTACTTAACACATGTAGAGTTCAGCTGAGCCGCTATGGCTCTGTATGTGTACAATGAATAAAATAGCCTAATTAAAATTACACCACAGAAAAATACTGTTTATTTAGCAGCAGCTGTGTAAGTGGTGCATTTCAGCAACATTAAAAGACTTAAAATACTTAGTTAGCACTTTTGGTCTTTAAAAAAAAATCAGTATCAGGATGTATTGATTGATAAAGACTTCAAAGCACTTCTGTAAGTCACCATAAATGTAAATGCACACTAAACATAATGGCTGGCTGTCATATACCAGTTGATAACCTGTACATTATAAATGACACCATAGATTATGATTGAGCCCATGTTTACATTAGACCGTATCAGCGGATCATCAGATTAACGTTTTTAAAACGATTAGTGTGCACACAGCAACACCAATACACGATTTGCGTGCACACAGCAACACCAATACATGGATACGCTCGGCTCCGCAGGCATCCTGCGCTCCAAATCACTCCGCCCTGAACAGCGAGTGCCCTCTGGAGGGTGCGCACTCCGGCCTTGCGCAGCTCACAGAGCACGCGAGTGAAGTGCACAAGCTGTGATTCGGGACTGAGCCGCTGTGTGTGTGATCCCAGTGCATATCACTTACCACTTGCAAGTGGAAGGATGGCAAGCCTAAAGACAATCATAACTACACAATGGGCAGTATTTGCATCAGTATTTTCATACTTTTATACTCTTTAATGAAAGGTGATACAAGGCGGAAGTCCGCGCCATTTTTCAGCAGTCGCGTCACATGACCAACGCCAGCGAATCAGGAAGGTGGATGTCACAGTGACGTTGTCCAATGAGACGCCAGCTAGAGCTCAGAACAGCGTATCCGCGTATCTGAATGTTTACACAGCACCGGAGCTGACACGATCTGGATTGAATACGTGGACCCTGGCGGATTCCCGTTTCCCGGCGTTTCCAGGCGGTTTAATGTAAACGGACAGTGCATCTGCGAAGAAAACGAGACAGATACGGTCTAATGTAAACTTGGCCTGACACACTTTATGTCATGGTAATGCCAATGGGTGCAGAACTACATTACCCATCAGTCCTAGCACATCACATGCTTCACTAATCACTTTCATCTGTGTCTCCTTGTGCCTTGTTCAGCACCACTATTTAAGTTCCAGTCTTGCAGTGGCTCATTGTTAAGCTTCTTTTGCAATTGTTGTGTGTATGCGTGGGTGCCAGCCACAGTATGGCTAATAGTCTATGTTTTTTGCCTTATATGCACAGTTCATGTTTATGGTGCTTGTTTTCACAGTTTTAGTTGTTTTGTTTGTACTTCACATAATAAATTATCTACATTTGCCTCCATCTACAATCCCTGACACTTTACATGGGTGGAATGGAAGTAAGTTTGTCATACTACTTTATAATAGAAAGGCTACATAGATCCCCCAGACACATTAATTATTTACATTCAAATAATTAAATATTCACACTTTTGTGAATTAATTAAATACCAAAACCCCAAACCTCAGTTATTTATACTACATGACAATCCATGTACTTGTAGTTAGTTGTGCTTGCAATGATTAGGAAAATAGAACCCTTCATTCTATAAAGGCAATTTTAGCAGAATATAACTTCATTCTCATCTCATTATCTCTAGCCGCTTTATCCTGTTCTACAGGGTCACAGGCAAGCTGGAGCCTATCCCAGTTGACTATGGGCGAAAGGCGGGGTACACCCTGGACAAGTCGCCAGGTCATCACAGGGCTGACACATAGACAACCATTCACACTCACATTCACACCTACGGTCAATTTAGAGTCACCAGTTAACCTAACCTGCATGTCTTTGGACTGTGGGGGAAACCGGAGCACCCGGAGGAAACCCACGCGGACACGGGGAGAACATGCAAACTCCGCACAGAAAGGCCCTCATCGGCCACGGGGCTCGAACCCGGACCTTCTTGCTGTGAGGCGACAGCGATAACCACTACACCACCGTGCCGCCCCAGAATATAACTTCTGTTTTTTTTTTCACTGTCATTTTGCTCTATATTTAATTTGAAGACAAAAATATTATTATACTGTTTTGTGATAGTATTAGAAAGTCTGTAATTAGGTCCCAAGCCTTCATTGTGAGACCTGTAAAACCACAATATGCCATTATTTGTCTCTGACACTTTGATCTACATGTGTTCAGTGAGGTAATTAGAGGGACTGGGGTGCTGCTATTACTTGGTGCTTTGAGGACAGTTCCTCTTGTAAATCCAATGTTTTGGCATTGTAATGCTAATGGTAGTGGCAGTGATGAATGGGGACACTAAAGGACAACATGCAGTTATAACCTTTAATCAACAATAAGCCATTAGGGCCTCTCAGTTTAACTACACAGGCTCTCCTGTGTCTCAACAGGTGGTTGAGACACTTGAAAGCAGCATAATGCATTGAGGGCTGGAAATTAAATGGCATAAATGAGCCAATTCATGATTGAATCTGTTCATCATAGCATGAGGAGTTACAGTATCAATGTATTATACATGTCTAAGAATTTAACTCTATCTATCTAGGTTTTTGTTTGTTTTGTCAAATACAACTCTAGACTTTTGTCATTTAAGCAACGAAAATGAACATCTGTCCTTGATTTTGGGTATTCTGAGAACTGTAAGCAGCCCACCTCCCACCCCAGATTTAGCCACCATTTCATAATATGTAAATAGTTTTGAATTGCAGCTATTAGGATAATGTGAGAGCATGTAAAATGGTTGCTTTCAGTTTCCACATAATGGATGGTTTTTGCACCCTGAATGGTTTACTTGAGTGCAAGTGCATGTCAGTTGGAGAGACAATTGCACAGAGAGATTTTCTATTGGGCTTACTTGACAAATGAGTGTGTTGTGTTTGCAGTGTGAAATGAGGATGTGAGCAGCTTTTGGCTGCTATTATGGAGTTTGTCTTTAATGGAACTTTGGTTGGAGTTTTTTTTTTTTGTGGGGGGGCAGCATGGTGGTGTAGTGGTTAGCACTGTCGCCTCACAGCAAGAAGTTTCTGGGTTCGAGCCCAGTGGCCGACGGGGCCTTTCTGTATAGAGTTTGCATGTTCTCCCCATGTCTGCGTGGGTTTCCTCCACAGTCCAATGACATGCAGGTTAGGTTAATTGGTGGCTCTAAATTGACCATAGGTGTGAATGTGAGTGTGAATGGTTGTTTGTCTCTATTGGCCCTTTTCCACTACCCTTTTTCAGCTCGCTTCAGCTCACTTCAGCCCGACACGGCTCGCGTTTCGACTACCAAAAACCAGAACGACTCAGCTCGCTTCAGCCCTGCTTAGCCCCTAAAACTCGCACCGTTTTGGGGTAGGGCTGAAGCGAGCCAAACCGTGCCGAGTGAGGCTGGGGGTGTGAGCAGACACTCCCCTGTGCACTGATTGGTGAGGAGGAGTGTCCTCACATGCCCACACACGCCCCGCGAGCGCGCTGGGATCTGTAAACACCGTAAACCCGGAAGAAGGAGAATTACGAATTACGAGAATTTCTGAAGCCTTATGCGCCTCGCCTCATCTATACGCTCTTGCCAGTATCTGTCCGCGTTGTCGGTGACAACAAGCCACAGCACCAAGACCAGCAACACTAACGACTCCATGTCCTCCATGTTTATTGTTTACTATTCGGGTCGTGAGACTGCCGCTTAAAAGCTCACTGATGTCACTGTTTGCGCTGCTTAACGACATCACCTGACGTCCACCCACTTTCGCTAACTCCACCCAATGTGTCCACCCACTTCCAGCCAGCACGGTTCAGCGCGGTTGTAGTCGAAATGCAACTCCAACAGCCCCGCTCAGCCCAACTCAGCACGGCACGGCTCAGCCCGACTCAGCCGCGTTTGTAGTGGAAAAGCGGCATATGTGTCAGCCCTGTGATGACCTGGCGACTTGTCCAGGGTGTACCCCGCCTTTCGCCTGTAGTCAGCTGGGATAGGCTCCAGCTTGCCTGTGACCTTGCACAGCATAAGCGGTTATGGATAATGTATGTGTATATATATATATATATATATATATATATATATATATATATATATATATATATGGGACACAATCAAAAGGAAAAGAAGGAAGGAAATAAAGTGTAACACAATCGACTGAACTACATTTACCCATGTACATTTCCTAAATAGTGGTGCTAAGATATTATCAACAAACTATTTGTCATTGGATGAGAAGATTAGATTACAAAAGCCTCCACATTTTCCAGTGGCTTCATTGCAACATGCTTGCTTTTGTAATTTTGACTAATTATATGATAATTAGGTAGTGCTGTTAAATAGAGGCAGCAACATGTGAAAGGAGAATAATTGCTGAATTCAAATATGGGATTCAAAAACATGAAATTAAATGGGCCAAGTGTTTGTCCTAGACAAATAATAAAATTCAGACCTTGAAGCAGTGTGTGTTCATATGCGTGTGACTGAATAGTTGTTGCTTTAGCTGTACATGCAATGTTTCAGACAGTAACTAGGTTAGTCTAGGTGTTGACCTTTAGCTGAGCAGTCTGGCTCATGGTGGATGTAGACAAAATGAAAGGACCGCATGAGGGAGATGTGTGGCCTTATTGACCTGTCTTCTTATTAGTCAGAGATGAGATAAGGTGAGAAAGCATCACAGAAAAAAAACAACGGGATGGAATAATGGTTAAGATGGTTAAGTCTGTAATACAGAGCCTGTCACAATATGTCAGAGCACTATTTTGGTAATAGCATTTATTGATAAAATATAGCAAAGGAACACAGAAAACTGGTATAAATAGCCAGACTGAATATTCATGTAGTCACAATATATTCTTATCAAATGAATATATGACGTTCCCACATAATGCTGTCTCTTAACCTGTGATTTCTTGCACACTTTTCTGCTTTTGGTGTATTTGTCATATTAGTTATATAGATGCTGACTCACAGAGCACACTCTATTCTCAGACCCTATCCCTCCCCTGTGGCTGTAGCTGCTCTCCATGCCTGCTGGCCAGATTGCATCAGTGGCAGTGATTCAGCTCCACTCTCTATCACAGCTTATAAACTCAGTCCTGAGCACTAACAGTCCTACAGGGATCCACCTCATGGGCCACGGCAAAATAAGGTGCACTGAAGCCTGATAAGGAGAACACTACGAGAAAATATGTGAATGTGGAAAATACACAGATGCATCCGCATGAGTGAGTGTGAAAGAGAAGGCGTGCGTGCGTGTGTGTGTGCGCGTGTGTACGCGTGCGTGGGGAGTGCTATGTGTGTGAGAAAGCGCAAAGAGGTTTTATCTGATTGTGTGAAATCTTCTGCAACAAATTAGAGAAGTGTTGACAGCAGCAGGAGGAGTAGAGCAAGAGGAGGAGGGATTTCTCCCTCCAGGAGGAGTATAAGAGGAGGTGCAGCTCCCAGGCAGCAGTAAAAGATGTGAACATAAGCGAGAGTGTACTGCTGCACATAGCAGAAAGACTGAAGGACACCAGATTCAACACACTGCCTGTTTTGCCAGCTGATTGTACTTACTGGATAGCGTCTTCCTTCCTTCCTTAATTCATAATAAATTATAAATACATTTTAATGTTATGAGGCATATGCACTGCCTTCCATGATTATTGGCACCCCTTGTAAAGATTAGTAAAAAGGGTTAGAAAAAAATCTACCTTTTGGTGAAGTAGCCTCATCTCATACTGAAAAAAAAAAGAAAAATAAACCTT
This sequence comes from Neoarius graeffei, assembly GCF_027579695.1. Lineage (NCBI taxonomy): Eukaryota > Metazoa > Chordata > Actinopteri > Siluriformes > Ariidae > Neoarius > Neoarius graeffei. Next base: position 58,543,626 of record NC_083573.1, on the reverse strand, counting down.
TAATTGAAATAAATTTATTCAGAGAAAAACAAATCCCTCATCAAAAAATAATTATTGTGAACAAAAACACATGCCACTTTATTGGTGCTCCTGCATTTAATACTTTGTAGAACCTCCCTTTGCCAGTAAAACAGCACTGTCTCTTCTCCTATAATATTTTATAAGGTTGGAGATACAAAACAGGACATCTGAGACCATTCCTCTTTTCACAGTCTCTCCAGATCATCAAGGGTTCTTGGCCCTCTCTTGTGCACTCTCCTCCTCAGCTCACCCCACAGGTTTTCAGTGGGGTTCAGGTCAGGGGACTGAGATGGTCATGGCAGAAATGTGATTCTTTGGGTCCATTTTTATGTTGATTTGGATGTATGTTTCGGATCACTGTTCTGCTGGAAGATCCAATGATGACCCAGTTTTAGTTTCCTGGCAGAGGCAGGCAGGTTTTGATTAAAATGTCCTGGTATTTCATGGAGTCCATGATGCCATGTACCCTAACAAGGTTCCCAAGGCCTTTGGAGGAAAAGCAGCCCCAAAATATCACAGAACTTCCACCATATTTTACAGTTGGGATCGGGTTCTTTTCATTATAGCCACCATTCTTTTTATGCCAAACCCACCTTCAGTGTTTATTACCAAAAAGCTCCATTTTTGTTACATCAGACCATCAAACACAGTTCCAGTCAAAGTTATAGTAGCATTTTGCAAACTTCAGGAGCTTACAATTGTGGTTTACTGACAGAAAAGGCTTTTTTTTCTGGCATACTTTCCAAATAATCTGTTGGCATGGAGGTGGTGTCTGATGGTGGGTTTGGAGACTTTGGAAACCCCAAGATTTTACTTTTCCTTGGAATTCACCAAAAGTGATCCTTGTGGGTTTTTTTTTAAACACCTCTTTTGCCATCCTCCGCACTGTACAAAGAGGCAAAATAAGCTTGGGTCCTCTTCCAGGCTAGTTTGTAACAGTTCCATTTGTTATCCACTTTTTTTTTTAATTGCCCTAATGGACATTTTCAGGTAAGTATTTTTTTAGAACCATTCCCTGACTTATGAAGGTCAACACACTTCTCCTTCATTTGGCTTGTGTGTTCTCTTATCTTTCCCATGTTGATGACTAATGCCGCTTTTCCACTACAAACGCGGCTGAGTCGGGCTGAGCCATGCGGTGCTGAGTCGAGCTGAGTGGGGCTGTTGGAGTTGCATTTCGACTACAACCGCGCTGAACCGTGCTGGCTGGAAGTGGGTGGACACATTGGGTGGAGTTAGCGAAAGTGGGTGGACGTCACGTGATGTCGTTAAGCAGCGCAAACAGTGACATCAGTGATCTTTTAAGCGGTAGTCTCACGACCCGAATAGTAAACAATAAACATGGACATGGAGTCGTTAGTGTTGCTGGTCTTGGTTCTGTGGCTTGTTGTCACCGACAACGCCAACAGATACTGGCAAGAGCGTATAGATGAGGCGAGGCGCATAAAGCTTCAGAAATTCTCGTAATTCGTAATTCTTCTTCTTCCGGGTTTACGGTGTTTACAGATCCCAGCGTGCTCGCGGGGCATGTGTGGGCATGTGAGGACACTCCTCCTCACCAATCAGTGCACAGGGGAGTGTCTGCTCACGCCCCCAGCCTCACTCGGCTCGCTTTGGCTCGCTTCAGCCCCACTCCAAAACCATGCGAGTTTTAGGGGCTAAGCAGGGCTGAAGCGAGCTGAGTCGTGCTGTTTTTTGGTAGTCGAAACGCGAGCCGTGTCGGGCTGAAGTGAGCTGAAGCGAGCTGAAGTGAGCTGAAAAAGGGTAGTGGAAAAGGGCCATAAAAGAATTTGGCCTCTGTCTCACCTCATATTTGTACCCCAGTTAATCATGAAGTCATGGATTACAGCTTGAAAGTTCCTACATGCCAATCATTCTTAATTTCCCTGAGGGAACCCACCCAAAGGGATCAATAAAGTTTTATCTAATCTAATCTAATCTAATCTAATCTAATCTAATCTAATCTAATCTAATCTAATCTAATCAACTCAAAAATGTACAATTTGAATGGTTACAATTTAAACTTCAGTTACATTGTGTTTACTCTATTTTCCAGGGGTGCCAATAATAGTGGCACATTTGTTGTTGTTGAAAATTATTTCTTGATTTGTTTTTCTCTGAATACATTTATTTCAATTAAAGGTTGGATTGTTCTCATTTTTTCAGTGTGAGATGAAGTGACTACCAAAAGGTGTTTTTTTTTTCCTAACCCTTTTTAACTAAACTTTACAAGGGGTGCCAATAACCATGGAGGGCAGTGTATGTCCTGTATCTTATCATGCTGAACATAAGCATGACCAAAAATATTTATATTTATAATACTTTATGTCATAAGGCATTTTATCTTTATTACAGCATTGTAGACACTATTGCTTTAATGCATTATAACAGCCTCTGGTGTAATATCTGTATTACAAGAGTCACATAACCATGCATTATACAGTACCAGATAATTACATACTTAAAAATATAAGTGATTTTTAATGCAGGTTTTAAATGCTAACTTGGCTTAATTTTTAATATGCACTTTTAATTAGAAATAATTGTTTTAAATTTAATATACTTTTATTGCTACTTAAAGTAAATTGACAAACCAAAACCAAAGCTGTATGTTATAATGTGTCATGCCATATCAGAGTATAGACTATAGTACATTATGTCACAGATGTAAGTGCAGATTATTTATTATGTGAAGTATAAACCAACAACCAAAAAGGATGTGAAAACAAGAACTATAATCTTGAGCTGTGGATACAAGGCAGCAGCATCCAGACTGCAAGTGAGACTGTGGCACACACAACAACACACAAACACTACAACAAAAAGCTTGACAATGAAACACTGAGGCTACATCCACACGACAACGGCAACAAGATTTTTTTTTTTTTAAATATTGCGTCCACATGGGCAACGGATCAGTAAAATATCAGGTTCATATGGCAATGCAACGCTTGCTGAAAACGATGCAATACACATGCCACACCTCTACGTGCACTGTAGGACGGTCCCATCAGAGACACCAGAACAATAGAAGTAGACGCATGCGCATAAACCCCTTCTTCTGTAGCATCAGCCACATAAGGTTTTGATTATTAATCAGTAGTGTAAAACAAAAGACACGGAAAGAGGAATGAATGGGGGTAGATGGAAGCCGGTACGCCAACATTCTGATATCCTCCAGAATTCTTTAATGGTCCGGAATAAATTGAATGCTACACATTGATGGATTACTTTGTTCTTCTACGCCCTTTTTGAGGAATGTATTGTCGGACTTAAACCAACATCTGAAGAGGTGAGCTCGCTCCTTTTTTTTCCCTATTTTTGCTGGCGGGATTGTTTTTGTTTTTGGAAAGCGCACGGGCGGTGCACGGTTTTGGTTACACTGCTTACGCAGTGTTTGGACTAAAGACTCTGCCCTAAGGGCTATTCTCTCTCTCTCTCTCTCTCTCTCTCACTTTGCACCATTACACAATAAATATTCACAGTGAAAATATTTTGTAAGCGCGTTTCATGAACCAAGTTATAGGATTTGTTGACGACTCGCATCGAGTTCGTTACACTTCTATCCGGCATGAAGCACTGACAGTCATGTGGTTGTGACGTCATCGTAAACAAATCCGTTCTACTCATCCAGATGACTTCGCAACGGCGCAGTTGCCAGATTTTTCCACTCTGGAACCCGTTCTCAAAAGATTTCGTTTTGGGGCACCCAAAATGCCGGTGCCGTGTGGATGCCAGGCCGAAACAATAAACAGTTTTATCAGATTCACCTGAATCCATTGCCGTGTGGACAGTGCCTGAAAAGCTGGAACTTAAATAGTGGTGCTAATCAAGATGAATCAGGTGTGAGTGATTAGTTACATGCTTTGAGGATAATGGGTAGTGTAGTTCTGTGTCCATTCGTGCTACCATAACACATTACAAGGTTATTACCTGCAGTGTTATTATGAACAGATATTTTATGTTTATATAACATGATAATATTCCAGGCATTATGAGATATCGTGTCCACTACAGGATGTAACATGTTTATGTCCTTATATTTATTATCTCACAGTTGCATGGAGGAGTTCCGAATTGCCATTAATTACTCGACATGGCACTGATCCAATAACCAGGATTGGTTTCAAACTGGGCGGCATGGTGGTGTAGTGGTTAGCACTGTTGCCTCACAGCAAAAAGGTTCTGGGTGGGTTCAAGCCCAGTGGCCGACTGGGTCCATGTCCGTGTGGGTTTCCTCTGGGGGCTCTGGTTTCCCCCACAGTCCAAAGACATGCAGGTTAGGCTAATTAGTGGCTCTAAATTGATCACTGGTGTGAATGTGAGTGTGAATGGTTGTTTGTCTCGGTGTGTCTGTGATGATTTGGCAACTTGTCCAGGGTGTACCCCGCCTCTCGCCCATAGTCAGCTGGGATAGGCCCCAGCTTGCCCGTGGCCCATCACAGGATAAGCATCTAGAGATAATGGATGGATGGTTTTAAACCAATACAAGCATGAATGAATGAATAGGGGTGGTATCATATGTCAGAGAAAATGTTTTGGATCTGTGTAACAAATGGTAAAGACTGGAATTGGATATGAAAAAGGAATGTATTTTTGGAAGCCTTTACATAGAAACAATTGGCTGATTTGTTCTTTTGTTAGGATTGATTTTATTATATTTATTGGTGTGTGTGTGTGTGTGTGCATTGTGTTTACAACATGCAGTGGTGCTTGAAAGTTTGTGAACCTTTTAGAATTTTCTATATTTCTGCATAAATATGACCTAAAACATCATAAGATGTTCACACAAGTCCTAAAAGTAGATAAAGAAAACCCAGTTAAACAAATGAGACAAAAAAATTATACTTGGTCATTTATTTATTGAGGAAAAGGAATATATATGATATTACATATCTGTGAGTGGCAAAAGTATGTGAACCTCTAGGATTAGCAGTTAATTTGAAGGTGAATTAGAGTCAGGTGTTTTCAATCAATGGGATAACAATCAGGTGTGAGTGGGCACCCTGTTTTATTTAAAGAACAGGGATCTATCAAAGTCTGATCTTCACAACACGTTTGTGGAAGTGCATCATGGCACGAACAAAGGAGGCTTCTGAGGACCTCAGAAAAAGCGTTGTTGATGCTCATTAGGCTGGAAAAAGTTACAAAACCATCTCGAAAGAGTTTGGACTCCACCAATCCACAGTCAGACAGATTGTGTACAAATGGAGGAAATTCAAGACCATTGTTACCCTCCCCAAGAGTGGTCGACCAACAAAGATCACTCCAAGAGCAAGGCATGTAATAGTCGGCAAGGTCACAAAGGACCCCAGGGTAACTTCTAAGCAACTGAAGGCCTCTCTCACATTGGCTAATGTTCATGTTCATACCATCAGGAGAACACTAATGCCGCTTTTCCACTACCAATGCGGCTGAGTTGGGCTGAGCCGTGCCGTGCTGAGTTGGGCTGAGTCGAGCTAAGTGGGGCTGTTGGAGTTGCATTTCGACTACAACCGCGCTGAACCGTGCTGGCTGGAAGTGGGTGGACACATTGGGCGGAGTTAGCGAAAGTGGGTGGACGTCACGTGATGTCGTTAGGCGGCGCAAACAGTGACATCAGTAGTCTCACGACCCGGAGAGTAAACAATAAACATGGAGGACATGGAGTCGTTAGTGTTGCTGGTCTTGGTGCTGTGGCTTGTTGTCACCGACAACGCCAGCAGATACTGGCAAGAGCGTATAGATGAGGCGAGGCGCATAAGGCTTCAGAAATTCTCGTAATTCGTAATTCTTCTTCTTCCGGGTTTACGGTGTTTACAGATCCCATCGTGCTCGCGGGGCGTGTGTGGGCATGTGAGGACACTCCTCCTCACCAATCAGTGCACAGGGGAGTGTCTCCTCACACCCCTAACCCCACTCGGCTTGGTTTGGCTCGCTTCAGCCTCACTGCAAAACCATGCGAGTTTTGGGTGCTCAGTAGGGCTGAAGCGAGCTGAGTCGTGCTGCTCTGAGGTAGTCGAAATGCGAGCCGTGTCGGGCTGAAGTGAGCTGAAGTGAGCTGAAAAAGGGTAGTGGAAAAGGGCCATATATGACAATGATGTGCATGGCAGGGTTGTAAGGAGAAAGCCACTGTTCTCCAAAAAGAACACTGCTGCTCGTCTGCAGTTTGCTAAAGATCACGTGGACAAGCCAGAAGGCTATTGGAAAAATGTTTTGTGGACAGATGAGACCAAAATAGAACTTTTGGTTTAAATGAGAAGTGTTATGTTTGGAGAAAGGAAAACACTGCATTCCAGCATAAGAACCTTATCCCATCTGTGAAACATGGTGGTGGTAGTATCATGGTTTGGGCCTGTTTTGCTGCATCTGGGCCAGGACGGCTTGCCATCATTGATGGAACAATGAATTCTGAATTATACCAGTGAATTCTAAAGGAAAATGTCAGGACATCTGTCCATGAACTGAATCTCAAGAGAAGGTGGGTCATGCAGCAAGACAACGACCCTAAGCACACAAGTCGTTCTACCAAAGAATGGTTAAAGAAGAATAAAGTTAATGTTTTGGAATGGCCAAGTCAAAGTCCTGACCTTAATCCAATTGAAAGGTTGTGGAAGGACCTGAAGCGAGCAGTTCATGTGAGGAAACCCACCAACATCCCAGAGTTGAAGCTGTTCTATACAGAGGAATGGGGTAAAATTCCTCCAAGCCGGTGTGCAGGACTGATCAACAGTTACCAGAAACGTTTAGTTGCAGTTATTGCTGCACAAGGGGGTCATACCAGATACTGAAAGCAAAGGTTCACATACTTTTGCCACTCACAGATATGTAATATTGGATCATTTTCCTCAATAAATAAATGACCAAGTATAATATTTTTGTCTCATTTGTTTAACTGTGTTCTCTTTATCTACTTTTAGGACTTGTGTGAAAATCTAATGATGTTTTAGGTCATATTTATACAGAAATATAGAAAATTCTAAAGGGTTCACAAACATTCAAGCACCACTGTAAGTGGGTTTTTGTGTGTGTGTGTGTGTGTGTGTGTGTGTGTGTGTGTGTGTTTATCTATGAAGTGTTGCTATTAAAAAAATAAAATAATTAAACATTTTAAAAAGCTTAGTACCTGTAGTTTTTAAAGAATCATCTCCACTAATCACACACATCTAACTGAGAGATTGGCTGGGTATGATGGACATGGAGTTTATCATACAAATGCCTCTCTATTATTTGAAGCCAGACTGCCTTGTCTTCTTTGGCAGAACAGTAAAGATGATTTGAAATGTGCAAGATAACTGTGTGTGTGTGTGTGTGTGTGTGTGTGTGTGTGTGTGTGTGTGTCTGTCTGTCTGTCTGTCTGTCTGTCTATAGATAGATAGATATAATTTTTTTAACTTGATCAATAGAGGAACTTCAGTAAACAGATAGTAGGTCTGTTCATTTCACTTGCTCTGTGAATAAACAATGAGGTACCCAATATTCACACCTGTCAGATTTGAAACCCCAGAACCACTGAGTAAGAAACACAAAATGACTGTAATAATAAGGGTCTGACTGTAGAAATTTCTTTCATCTGTTGACATAAGACCTTTCCCCCCACAGTAGCCACACAATGACATTTCACAAGCCAGATCCAATAATAGTATGCCAGAGATTCTTCACCTGAATAATTCATTGTTTTTCGATGGAGAGCTCAAACTGGTGTGTGTGTGTGTGTGTGTGTGTCACCTCATTTTCGGTTTCACAGTATATCCCATACTGACATTTCCATAATCAGGTATCATTAGTCATCTGTTTTGTTGAGTAAATCTAACCCATTAATTTCATAAACTGCAGGGATTTCTGTTGTTGTTCCATTCAGTACGTAAGTGTATGTAATTTATTTCTGTTAGCAGAAAAGTTATTTTCACTGAGGGAAGCACTGACTGGCTGTACAGCAACAAAGAAATATGTTCACTCAATACTCTCAGCTCACTTTAGTGGCTTATTAGTCAGTTCATCCAGCTGTCAATCAGCCTTACAGACTATCAATTCATCAATAAATCAGCACCTGCAAAAGTGGTCATGCTTAGGGCGAAAAAAAGCTCTCATTACATTTACTGCCCCTGTGTCAATAAATGCTACAGTGTGGCTACATTTCAGCAGGGTTTTCATGACCAGGCTAAACATGAAATGTAAGTTTCTAGCAACTGAGAAGAATTTCATCAGACATAGCCTATACTGCATGTAAAATCTGCCCTTGATGTTATGCCCATTCGTCTTTTATGAAAGTATTTGAAACTCACGCCATGGCAAAATGTCTTCTCTAGTGTTTGATGGCTGCAGTGTTCTTTTTTATATGCACATGAACCTTAAAGTCACTCCACTTTTGTAGAGAGTAAAGGAGAGTGGAATAGGGAAAGAAGGACACAAGATCTTGCAGATAGGAAAGATTTCCCCTGCTGGCACAGAGCTCACCATGTGTTTCATATCTCTCCTTCAGCGAATGTGAGCTAGTAATGAGTAATCTCAAATCCACAGCAGGCATCAACCCCAATCAGTGGACTATTAGCTAAAATACTGCTACTGTAATAATAATTTATGCATAGCAGTGAACGTTTCACATGATTCCGGGATTACATGCAAGTCTGCCATGATGCCTACATGCTAGACAGAACTTAACACTGCACTGAGCTGAACAGCATGTAGTGCACTTATGCTCAAGACAGACCATGGTGATTCAAAAAAGTCAGAACCAGTTCTCTGAATCAACGAATCTACAGATTATTTATACAATGTTTTGGAGCATATTAAATACTCAAAATTAAATTCCAGTGTATTGTGTTTTCCTTTTTGCTTCTTATAACACCACATTCAAAAAACCCAAATGTGTACATACATGGTTATTTCCACATATTTAAGATAAGTCTTGTCACCTATCCAATATCACTCCCATCATTCACTGCATGTTAACCTGGGTGTCTATGAGATCAGAACTTGCCATAGCTCCTGAGAACATTCACTGCACACAAAACTGTTTTTACATATTGTTTCCTCCTAATTTGCATGCGATATAATTCACACAACTATTCTTTGTAAAACACCTGCAGCATACCCATTATTTGAGCACACAATCTATTACATTGCACAAGAAAATTCTGGGCCACAATCATTCACTTTCAGTAACTGCTTTATCTTGATCAGGATCTGATCAGCATGAGGCAGGAATTCACTCGAGACGAGAAGCCAGTCCATTGCAGGACATCATGAGCACATTCATTCACTCTGAGGGGCCAGTTGCTAATTCACCTACCAACATGGCTTTTGGAGAGTGGGAGGAAAGTGGAGCACCCAGAGCAAACCCACAGAGACACAGAAAGAATGTGCACTGAAATGCCACCGGAGTTCAGGATTGAACCCGAGACCCTGGAGCTGCACCACTATGCCACAATCAGGGCTGAAATATTTTTTAAGTATACTACAGATGTGAAAGAATTCTCGATATTCAGCATAGGTGCATGCAATCGCCATACATATAAGGTATACATAGATGCATTACGCAGACATAAGCTCAGTTTCTAACAGCGTAAGATTGATAAAAGGTCCAAATCTGTAATATTATATATCTACACAAATAATCTAGGGAAGTAGAGTTTACAAATTTTCACTGAGATGTTCATTCAGAATGTAAATGGAATCAATACCATTTACTCTTTGGTTGGAAGTTTAACACATTTGTACTCACTTTAAAGAAGGTCATTGTGGAGCCATCCTCTACCACACCATATTCAATTTTGGTCTGTTTGGCGAGGTCATCAGCTGAATCGATGGGAGACTCCATCCTCTCCACCGTGAGGAAAGCGGCCAAGTTAGCCGTGTAAGAGGAGATGATGATGAGGGTGAAAAACCACCAAATACCTCCTACTATCCTGGTGGAAAGGGCTTTGGGCATGAGTTCAGATCCTAGTAGAGAGGAGCAGAGAGAGTAGTCAGAGAAGGATTGGCATCAGGGTTAGAGAGGGTCTGCCCATGAGGAACCAGACGTGGTTTTGTCTGAGCACCCCGCTGCAGAGCAGAGTAGAGCTGCAGGGCAAGGATAAAACTGCTAATACATAAACCATCATAATTTGGGAGAAACAACCATGCTAACTGTGTACTTGCTCTGTAGTGATCCTAAAAAAATAAATCATAGACATGAAAGAAGTTTACTTGTGTTTATCTAACACTGCGCCTGCATTCTATTATATTCTAAACAGTAATAAGGCTCATATGAAGCTGGAATAAAATGGTACTTTCACCCTTTAACTTTTCTTAAACAATATTCTCTGAACATTAGCTTCATTGCTTTCTTTAAACTTTCATGCAGGAGAAGTGGGGGTATGTCAGAAGAGGGTTAGGAAGGGGAAAGAATGGGATTTTGTAGCTGAAGAGTAGTAAGGGTCAGAGAGCACTTTTCTCAAGCATAAAGAAGCGCCTATAAGCTTTGGTTTTGTGCATTCAGTAAAGTCAGTAAATAATGGACTGTGGGAAAGATGTGCTTCCTGTGAATCAGGGCTGAGCTTTGTTTGTGATTCAATCAGGTTCCACTCTGACTTTCTCACAGTCTGACTAGTAACCCATCATTCAAGCCCAGAGTTTGGACATGACAGCGAATCCAGGTCCAGACCTCTGCCCACATGGTTTCTGCATGGTGAATTACACAATTACAGTTTAGCTGCTGTGATCTCATTGTTCCCTAAAGGAAACTGACTCATGAATGTGAGATAACTGGACAAATACTAATACCAATAGTAATCCTAAGTAACAGTCTCTCTGGAATTGTAGACATGTGCTGATATAACATTTTCATATCACTATACATTTGCATCAGTTCTCTTTTATTCCTTATCTTTTATCAGAGTTTATGATATTTATATTTATCTTCTTAACCTACATAAAAACAACTTGCCTTTTAAGTATCAATACCTTGATTGGAAGCTAAATATAGGAGCATTTGAGATTAGCATAAAACTATTGAGTAAAATGTAAAGAAACCCCACATTAATAATTTTTTGTTTAATTTATTTTTTATGTCATATGCATTATTTGGAACTGTGTCGGTGACAGTGTCAGTCCTGTCTGCCATGTTTTCAGACTGATCATGGGATTGACTTCACGATGAAGGACATGTGTTGTGGTGGTGAAAATAAAGTTGAAGACAGCTGTGTCATGGAATATCCTTGATCTCAACATCAAAAAATGCAAGAGAGGTTCAACTCCGGGGCAGTGACAGTATTTGGAGGTGTTCATGCTAACCTCAAAATTAATATAATATCATAGCATATAGCACCAGTAAAAAGTTTGGACACCCCTACTCATTCACAGGTTTTTCTGTATTTTGATTATTTTCTACATTGTAGAACAATACTGAAGACATCAAATCTATGAAATAACATATAGAACATGTATGGAATTATGTGGTAAACAAAAAAGTGTTAAGCAAAATATGTTTCATATTTTAGATTCTTCAAAGTAGCAAATGTTTACCTTGATGAAGCTTTGCACACTATTGGCATTACAGTGGTGCTTGAAAGTTTGTGAACCCTTTAGAATTTTCTATATTTCTGCATAAATATGACCTGAAACATCATCAGATTTTCACACAAGTCCTAAAAGTAGATAAAGAGAACCCAGTTAAACAAATGAGACAAAAATATTATACTTGGTCATTTATTTATTGAGGAAAATGATCCAATATTACATATCTGTGAGTAGCAAAAGTATGTGAACCTTTGCTTTCAGTATCTGCTGTGACCCCCTTGTGCAGCAATAACTGCAACTAAACGTTTCCGGTAACTGTTGATCGGTCCTGCACACCAGCTTGGAGGAATTTCAGCCCATTCCTCCGTACAGAACAGCTTCAACTCGGGGATGTTGGTGGGTTTCCTCACATGAACTGCTCACTTTAGGTCCTTCCACAACATTTCGATTGGATTAAGGTCAGGACTTTGACTTGGCCATTCCAAAACATTAACTTTATTTTTCTTTAACCATTCTTTGGTAGAACGACTTAGGGTCGCTTAGGGTCATTGTCTTGCTGCATGACCCACCTTCTCTTGAGATTCAGTTCATGGACAGATGTCCTGACATTTTCCTTTAGAATTCACTGGTATAATTCAGAATTCATTGTTCCATCAATGATAGCAAGCCGTCCTGGCCCAAATGCAGCAAAACAGGCCCAAACCATGATACTACCACCACCATGTTTCACAGATGGGATAAGGTTCTTATGCTGAAATGCAGTGTTTTCCTTTCTTCAAACATAATGCTTCTCATTTAAACCAAAAAGTTCTATTTTGGTCTCATCTGTCCACAAAACATTTTTTCAATAGCCTTCTGGCTTGTCCACGTGATCTTTAGCAAACCGCAGACGAGTAGCAATGTTCTTTTTGGAGAACAATGGCTTTCTCCTTGCAACCCTGCCATGCACACCATTGTTGTTCAGTGTTCTCCTGATGGTGGACTCATGAACATTAACATTAGCCAATGTGAGAGAGGCCTTCAGTTGCTTGGAAGTTACCCTGGGGGTCCTCTGTGACCTCGCCGACTATTACATGCCTTGCTCTCGGAGTGATCTTTGTTGGTCGACCACTCCTGGGAAGGGTAACAATGGTCTTGAATTTCCTCCATTTGTACACAATCTGTCTGACTGTGGATTGGTGGAGTCCAAACTCTTTAGAAATGGTTTTGTAACCTTTTCCAGCCTGATGAGCATCAACAATGCTTTTTCTGAGGTCCTCAGAAATCTCTTTTGTTCGTGCCATGATACCCTTCCACAAACATGTGTTGTGAAGATCAGACTTTGATAGATCCATGTTCTTTAAATAAAACAGGGTGCCCACTCACACCTGATTGTCATCCCATTGATTGGAAACACCTACTCTAATTTCACCTTTAAATTAACTGCTAATTGTAGAGTTTCACATACTTTTGCCACTCACAGATATGTAATATTGGATCATTTTCCTCAATAAATAAATGACCAAGTATAATATGTTTGTCTCATTTGTTTAACTGGGTTCTCTTTATCTACTTTTGGGACTTGGGTGAATATCTGATTATGTTTTAGGTCATATTTATGCAGAAATATAGAAAATTCTAAAGGGTTCACAAACTTTCAAGCACCACTGTATCTTAACCAGCTTCATGAGGTAGTCACCTGGAATGCTTTTCAGTTAACAGCTGTGCCTCATCAAAAGTTAATTAGTGCAATTTCTTGCCTTCTTAATGTGTTTGAGATCAAACAGTAAATAGTAAATAATACCAATACAGTAAATAGCCCTATTCCACAACTGTAGTAACCCATATTATGTCAAGAACCGCTCAACTAAGTAAAGAGAACCGACGTCCATCATTACTTTAACGCATGAAGTGAGTTTTAATTCATAAAGATAAAAAAAAATATTGAATTAGAAGGTGTGCCCAAACGTCTGACTGGTACTGTATATTATAAATTATCAGCACATGCCTACCCTCATGCTTTCATTCAGGTCAGTGCACAGTTAGACATGATTCAGCTAATCATATCACCTTTTAAAAAGCACCCTGCAGTCCACACTGCTTACTGCCAAAATGGCTCAGACAAACAGACAAAAGAACAGACACAAGAGACACACACAGAGACCCACAGGTCAGAGAACGGGGTCACATTACTTTTTGTCCTTTCCCCACTCGACTTTAGGGGCCACTCTGATCCTAACAGGCCACATTCAGGCCTGACCTAAAAAACCTGGTTGGGGCTGACTGTCATGTACCCAAGGTAACGTCATGTCCAAACACCTCATCCCACAGTTTTCTGGGGGCTGGCAAGCCATGGGCAGGGGAGCCTCTCTACAATGTAGGGCTACTCGCTCAATATGGAGATGATCATGCAGAGCAGCACAAAATGTAAAGCCTAGTCCTTGCTTTTCAGCCTGACACCACATCTTCTGACGCAATACGCACACACAATGCTATTTTAAGTGTCGATATGACCTCATTAAATTATCATCATCCTCAAGGTATCTTTTGTCACTGTTCATCAAGGTTCTTTATAAAATATTATCAGGTATTACCATACATCAGCATGTTTCCAATTTACCCAGTATTTTATGATAGTATTGTGTAGAACATATAATTCTTAATCATATGACAATGTTCAAAAGGTCATTTTACTTTTTTAAAGTCTTTTTGTATGGGAGGTGACAACTTGGTGCTTGACAGTTTGACTTTTTTTTTTTTTGCCCTCTCTGTTTCTCATATTCAAGGTCAAAATTTCTGCTGTTCAGCATAGTCTTTCATACAGCAAGCAATAGAACATCACTCTCATCTCTGCATGATAAGCACAGAGCTCATGCTTGTCAACTGGCTACATGTTGAAAACAGAAAACCGATAATGACTTTAATGTTATAAATATGAAGAATGAATGGGAGATAGAGCCTTATAAAATTAAATCTATCTATGCTGGTCAGGTTCTGTAGAAATATTAATGCATCACTCTAGTTAGTAATCACATACATAATTAATAGCTTTGATCGCAGGTCTGCTTATAAACAGAAATAATTGTGCATTGCTATCTACCTATGTTACATGCTTGATAATTTAATTACTAGCTAAGAAAGACTTTGCCTACCCTTACTGAAAATATATAGGGGAGGAGCGACTGTTGCCTCCCACGTGTGAAACTTTTTACAATGTCTATTTTTTACTCCAAATGCAACGCATACCCATGCTGTAGCTTCTCTACATGCAATAAACATTTGGATGCTGCAAAGAACATAACTAAAATATCAAAAGATCATGGAAAAGGAATACAGATTTCTCTTTCTGTGCTTTGTTCCAGTGATCAAATGCAGTGCGAATGCACACCATGCTGCATGACAATATAATCCATTGTTCTTTTATGTTCTAGAATGTTATGTTTCCCTAGTAAACATACATTATTCTTGATAATAAAACAAAAGGACATGCAGTTTGTTTATATAGTAATAACCAAACAAAATCACCACATTTACGTTTAAATGAGGACCATTTTATTCCTTTTTTTTTTTCAATTTCATACTATAGCATTTGGTAATGGAAAAGATGTGGCATCAGGCTTTAGTCAGAAAAAAACACAACCACAGGCTGGGTCAGGCTAAAACACAGAGTGCTGTCTCTTCCTCTTCAGCAAACTATGGCACAGCTGTTAGACTTACCTGCTCGGGACCTTAGGAAATAGTGATAATGAGAGAGGAAATCATGCATAAAGTCGATGCACCTAGATTCTCTATTCACATCCACTTCTTTTTTTAAACTCACACAACCATCCCTCTAGCAACCAGTCTGCTTCTAGCTACATGCACAGAGGCACCCATGCAGGGTTGTGGGCCTGATAAGAGCAATTTGGACCCCCAGCAAAAGAGTGGGACATGTGCTTAGGGTGGCCAGGGAGAGGCGTCTACCTTGCTGCATGAGAGCTCCAACTCCGAACCAGAAACTATTTAGCAGGGTGAAATTGTTTTCCACCACGTCCGAGTCGGGGTTGCACGGGTGGGGGTTATACCATTCGTAGGGGCTAAACCTGTGGCAAGCAAAAGAGAACACATTTTTTTTTTAGTCAAAATGAATAAACAAATAGATAAAGTAAAATACTCAACAAAGGAGGATCCTCCTAAAGAGATACGTAAAGAAAGAGACACAGATTAGTATCAACACTGGCCTTTTACATTAACTGTTCATTAAAAAACTATGTTTAAGTGTCTATTCTTATCAATCTGGTCATTGTTTAGGTGGTTTAAATGTTAGACATATGAAAGGTAAATTAATCTGATGTATTTTAGTGTACGTTAGAGTCACATGAATGCAGGAACTCTGAGCAGAAGTCCTAATTCAATGTGAAAGATAATATAAACAGCACATTCACTCTGACCATAATCCCTTCCTCTTCATTTCCCCAGAGAACTGTGCATGTTGACACATTCACATCCAAGGCAGTTGGCACCGTAATTTAATCGATGCCATCTGAATCACTATACCCATATGAAAATCAAATAATCCAGATAATCTTACAAGCTTATTAAAATGTGGCAGATCTTTTGCATCATCTCAGGACTCGACTACTCCCTCTCTCCCGCTGCACTTCTCCACAGCGGAAAAAAGATTTCCCATTTATTCATGTTAAACAAAAGTGACATTGCATTAGTAAAGGTTGATTGGGCTACAATTAAGCATCATGACCTGATTTGGTCTGTGCTGGAGTGCTAGAATTAGGAGGAATCTTGAGCCTGAGAGCAAGACAAGAGTAAGTAATCAAAAACTCAAGAGTAAGCAATCAAGACTACGTTTGGTCTTGACAATGGCAATGTCTTTTTTCCGTCATGGAAAACAGAAGCACAAACATTAAGCTTTTGCTAAAGTAAAAATTACATGTTCTTTTAGGAATTTTATGTAGTGCTCTTTACAAAGACAGTTTTGATCAGCCCACTGAAGTTGCTGTCATTAATCGAACTAAACATGACTGCTCATGTTTACTGCTAAACATACTACTCATTGCCTTTACAATATATTAGCAATATTTACTATTCAGTAAAACCATTTATAACACAGTGTTCTGGAATCCATGAATCTAATTGGTCAGAAGGTGTTGATTACTTTTCTATAACAGCAGCTCAACAGTGGTCCCAGCTGTATAATAAATGATTCAAAGGGTTTATATCAGTGCACTTGTTGTAATATGTTATTATTTCTATAGAAACAGCTAATTCATAGGAACTTGGAACATGTATAGTGGATGGTCTACATAATGACTAATAATAAATGGATTCAAAATGTGCTATTATTTAATAAAAAAAGAGGCATAATAATTGATATATGGTAGAAATTTCTGTAAAGAGATATTTATTTAGCATTTATGGAAAAAGTTGTGGGCTCAACACTTTGTAATGGCAGATAGGTTTCCACGATGGGAGAGTCTTCAGAACAAAGGACTTTGCACGTCCCAGATTCTCAGTAACATAAGCCGATTTATTTTATTTTATTTTTGTGTTATTAACTTCAAAGGGAAAAAATAAAGATGTGCTGGTGAGGGAATGACTGTTTGTAACTGCTATAACAGGAGCTAAATTGTAACATATAACTTGTCTTGCTGATGTTCCATAGCATTAATGCGACTATAATCCGCTAAAAGTTTAGATGTATTATTCTTTAATTCATAAAAAAAAATTAATTGCTGGATAATTGCTTTGGTTTAAGAGGACTATAACACTTTGGGATGTGCCTCTATAGGAAAATAATTAACTTCATACCACTTCGTTTTTGATTATTTACTTATAACAGTTTATCTCGTTTTATTCCTTACATAAATACCATCTTCTATTCATTTTTAATTGACTTGTTACATAACCTGTGTTCATGAGTTTTCAAAGATGCACGAATGTCCATATGATTCTGTCTTTAAAAGTGTCCTTGAGATTAAATCAACCTGTGTGCATTAACAGTTCACAGCAGATTTGCTTGATTGTCAAATTGCAAATGAATTGTGACCTTTCCAATATATCAGACTGGTATAGTGAGCCTGTCATCTACACGTGCCCGGAGCACACCTAAGCAGCCTGCATCTGAGAGAGATGGAGTTTAGTGATTTAGCCTCCCAATGAAACGAAGCCCATTTCGCTGTCACTCTGTTTCAATTATGCTGACCTTTTGTAATCTCAGGTCATCTGAGCCTCTGAGGGAAAAACTTTGAGCAAGGTCAATCTGGAGTGATAAGCCATGAATGAGAAAACATGTGCACGGCTGGGTGATGACAATGCTAGGCATTTTTATCTGTTTACAAGAATTGGCCTGACCGTACAGTCGGTTATGGTCATAGCAGAACAGGGAGAGTGACACAAGCCTGTTAGATGCAGAATACTGTTGTATGTCTTGCATTTCATCCAAGATATTCATTTTCCCCTACTCAAGAAAGCAGCACTATAAATGTGCTGTATTTATACATTTTGATAAGGATGACCTTGATTCAAAGACGCAAGTAATCCACAGTAATCAATGTGCTAAAACAGCATTCAAAGCCTGACAGCTTGATAGGCATAGAACTTCTAATAGCTCACCTCGCTTTCATAGGATCAAGGATTTAACAAACATAAAACCAGTCAATTTGCCTTAGCAATTTAAATTCCAGCACAGAGAATGCATATATGATTATGAGTGTAGAGAGTACGTGCATGCAAAGTAATTATAAAGCGTTATTGACACTTTTCCTAGTAAACAGTAAATGCATTTCTTATTTGGGGTAAATAGAGCTGGTCTTATCAATTTACTCTTTATGGATATTATTTCAAATCCTAAAAGAGAGGACTCTAGGAGCTCGTAAGTGTGTAGGACAATACCTAGTAGAAAAGTCATTACCATGTGCTGACATGCTTAGACGCTTTAAAAAAAAACAGCACTTTACATAAATTTATTTGTATGTTAAGGTAGAAAAGATAACTCTCCCAGTGATGGACTCTGGCTCAGCCTTGACAATGTTAAAGCTCAATAAAGCAGTTGAAGATAAGTGAAAGAAGATTATAGGCAGGTGTAACATTTATACCTCAAAAAAATCAAACCAAATCCACTGTCACTCACATTAGTATGGCTCTATATACTGTACATAAAACTGCAATATACAGTCTATTTATTAAGGATGTAACATAGTCCCACTATCTGTGTCTGTCTACTGCTCTAAGAACCTATCTGTATACAGAACCCAAAGTGGGTGTGGCCTAAACTGGAAGGGCTTTGATGTTGTTGTTGTTGTTGTTGTTGTTGTTGTTGTTGTGGTGGTGGTTATTATTGCTTAATATTATGCATTCAGAAACAATGAAAAACACTGGGAAATAACTCCAGATGTAGAAATGCTAGCACTGGCAGCATGGTCTATGACATCTGGCTCTGACAGTTCCTCAACCTCAGCTACATCACTCAAGTTCCTATTTAGTCTCAACTAGTAATGTGTTGGACTGTTTTTTGTTTGTTTGTTTGTTTAAATCTTACTAAGGATGAAGGGCTGAATCCTGTGCTTCCATGTTATTGACCATGGTCATTATTTGACTGCTAGTCTGCACCACATATAAATCTCCCACTTGAGTGAGACGTCTTTCTGGCAAACTTTCCATAAAAAAGTGCACCTCTTATTTATATGTGTATTTCTATAAAGCATACTATCTGTTAATTCCCAATAATATGCTCCTATTTGGTCACATCCCTAATGTCTAGATAGCTATATGCGTAGCACGCTATACATCAAAAAGTCATCCAATTTGGCTTCAGCCTCAAAATTTATACAAAGTAGGCATTACATTTATGGTGGAACTATTCTTTTGTTAAAATGTTCATTTGCTGCCCTGTGTTTAGAGTCCCCTGTGTCTCCTGTTTTGTTCACTTAAATCCCTTCTACCGCAACCTATTTTATAGCATATTCCACCTGGACATGAAGGAGATCTGATAAGGACCTGCAGCAGCTCAGCAGAGAACATTACTCTTCCAGCCAGGCACTCACACTTTTGTTATGCTTGAGATGTTTGCACTGCAGCAACCATAATAGCAAATTGAACCCGGCTGAGAACATAGTCAGATGAAACTGTTTGGCATTCAGGACTTTGTGCACGGCTTCAACGGTTTCTTTCTAAATCAAACTATATTTGCTAGCTCCAATGGAGTAGCTTTTACCAATGCATTGCTCAATTTGGTGATGAGTTTGCCTTTGATGAGACTGACACATCATTCACAGTTTCTTTGGGGAGACAAAGTGAGAAGGGATGGGCAGCAATCGACATAAGTATATATTGCCTTTGGTGCGCTTTCACAGTCTCAGCCTAATACTTCTTTGGGTTATAAGGGCAGGAGCGAGGGGGTTTATCGCTTTGATAAATGCATGTTAGACTTACTCCGCTGTTTCATCCCCTGTGTCACAAGAAATAGAATGGGGAACTTTGTGAGAAAAGGAAACACCAATGATAGCAGCAATGAAAATAACTGGTTATATGAAAAAGCACTGTGTTGAGTAGATACATATCTGATTTTCATACTGCACCCAAAAGGCCACATTTTAAATACCTTATAGTGAGCATAAAGCCTTAGGAAACCCTCAACCAGGCCTCATTATGCCACCCTGTGATTTCTCTCGCGCGCTCTCTCATGCACACAGAAATGCCTATTCTTTCCATCTCTCTCTCTCACACACACACACACACACACACACACACACACACACACACACACACACACACACACACACACACACACACACACCATATTTAAAGCTCATACACAGAAAGCAGTAATACATGCACACAAATAAATGTGTACACACAGACACATACAATAAACCCGCATTCTTGTGTTAAGTCTTTGTGAAGACTATAATGGTTTTGCAGCTAGATTAACATGCTACTTACTAATGTGCCTAAGCTTGGCATTTCTCTCAAACGAGTGTAAAGCAATGTGAAAAAATAAAATTACCTGCTTTGACTTACCCAGCATAAACTTAAATCAGTAATGGTGATGGGTGCATATTCTGAACCAACTTAGATGACAGTTGTAGCTTGTAATTCTTTTATGTGATCATATCGCCAGTAACATTTGGAAAACACAAGTGCATTAACCATAAAACTCCTGGGCTAACTGAGCAGGACTGAGCCATCCCAAAAGTTTTAGAGTTAACTTGAAGCTTTTTCATTTGGTTTTTCTCCACCATGTTTCAAATGATGACCACAGGCAAATATAAAGGAATCTGTTTTGCATACCATGTTACACATTGTATCAGACATACTTGGTTTTCCCTAACCTTGCAGATCTTTCAGATCAGTTACTTCTAGCTGTTTAGGTGGATAAATTTCAGTATCACATTCTATGAAGCTCATATTCATACATACATACATACTGCATACATATATCATATCCATAACTGTGCTTATAGTTTTAATAATTTTAAAGTTCATGAGTGCTTATAGTTCGAAACTAAGTTGATAATGATTCTTTATGAGCATTTTATACACTTGAATAATGCTGCATAATTATTATTTTTTTATTTGACGTTCAAGTTTTCAGTTGTGTCTATATGTGTTTTTGTAACTAATCCAGAACAAAGTGTTTTCATATTACATGACATTACATACATGAAGTGTATAGTGTCTTACAACTTAAATGTTACATGATTTTTAAAAATATATATATTATTTTAAATGCAGAGGTCAGTATTAGTTAGAAAGGTTGTGCAGTACACCATGTGAAGAATTTGGTTCCAAATGGCTATAAATCCACTGTGGTAAACTTGAGGAAAAAAAATGTATATTCTTTACCAAAAAAAAAAAAAAGTGGTTGCATGAAAACCATTATTTTCTGTTTCAAACTTTAATATAACACTTTGAGGTTGTAATAACATTAAAAATGCAAATCTAGATTTTGATTTAAAAAATTTCATTGGAAAAAAACTGATTTTTTTTCCAAAATTAGATATATCCATTACATCAATAAAAACAATGTGTGTGTGTGTGTGTGTGTGTGTGTGTGTGTGTGTGTGTGTGTGTGTGTGTGTGTGTGTGTGTGTGTGTGTGAGAGAGAGAGAGAGAGAGAGAGAGAGAAATATAACTAGAAAAAAGAAGTAAAGTTGATCTACACATATGACAGTCTCTGAACTTGGACTGTCTCATATTGGACCACAGATATTTCCAAATTACATTCATCTTGTCGTCTCCAAGCCCCACTCGATTTTACACACAAAGCTTTGAGAAGTGTTAATAGACCCAGTCAGGTGTTTGCATGGAAACTTTTTTTTTTAAACAACAAACCTTTTTATTCTGAACAATAAATTTAGAAGTTTGGACACCTTGTACAGCATGTACAGTTAAATTCATAGCGGGGCTCCATATTTAAGAGAATAATGGTAAAGCACTGACCTGAGTTTTGATGGCTTTTGTGACCACGGAGAACCCGATTATAAGTGCAAGGCAACGTATCTCATAAACACTTGACCACCAGACAACAAAATTTCTATCTTTATTTACATAAGATAGATGGGGTTTCATTCAGTGCTTATTTTTAAAAATAATGTGGCATTATTTACTAACACATTTTACCCTCATTGGGCACTCCGCTTTTACGAACGAACGAACGAACGAACGAACGAACGAACGAACGAACTAACTAACTAACTAACTAACTAACTAACTAACTAACTAACTAACTAACTAACTAACTAACTAATATATATATATAAAGTGGCATATCTAGATCCCAGGAGGAAAAAGGTGCACTCAAAGTGGAAAATAACAGTGGACCATATTCTCTCCTGGAATAATATAAAATATTATATAAAAATAGTTTATATAAAAATATAAAACATTAAGATAATGAATGTTTGGTTAGATCAAAGTTATTCATTTATTTTGTTCAAAATCTCCCTAAAAGACGGGGATTCTCCACAGTGTTGACAATCAGTGGGAGCTGACATTACTGTTTACATATGTGAATGGTGTGCTGTGATTGGCCGAGCGGAGAAATCACGTTCTGTGGAAAATCAGTCGTGATGCTTGTTGTGTTTTGGAAAGAAAGGGGATGTACAGTGGTGCTTGAAAGTTTGTGAACCCTTTAGAATTTTCTATATTTCTGTATAAATATGACCTAAAACATCATTAGATTTTCACACAAGTCCTAAAAGTAGATAAAGAGAACACAGTTAAACAAATGAGACAAAAATATTATACTTGGTCATTTATTTACTGAGGAAAATGATCCAATATTACATATCTGTGAGTGGCAAAAGTATGTGAACCTTTGCTTTTAGTATCTGGTGTGACCCGCTTGTGCAGCAATAACTGCAACTAAACGTTTGTGGTAACTGTTGATCAGTCCTGCACACCGGCTTGGAAGAATTTTAGCCCATTCCTCCGTACAGAACAGCTTCAACTCTGGGATGTTGGTGGGTTTCCTCACATGAACTGCTCGCTTCAGGTCCTTCCACAACATTTCGATTGGATTAAGGTCAGGACTTTGACTTGGCCATTCCAAAACATTAACTTTATTCTTCTTTAACCATTCTTTGGTAGAACAACTTGTGTGCTTAGGGTCATTGTCTTGCTGCATGACCCACCTTCTCTTGAGATTCAGTTCATGGACAGATGTCCTGACATTTTCCTTTAGAATTCGCTGGTATAATTCAGAATTCATTGTTCCATCAATGATGGCAAGCCGTCCTGGCCCAGATGCAGCAAAACAGGCCCAAACCATGATACTACCACCACCATGTTTCACAGATGGGATAAGGTTCTCATGCTGGAATGCAGTGTTTTCCTTTCTCCAAACATAACGCATCTCATTTAAACCAAAAAGTTCTATTTTGGTCTCATCCGTCCTCAAGACATTTTTCCAATAGCCTTCTGGCTTGTCCACATGATCTTTAGCAAACTGCAGATGAGCAGCAATGTTCTTTTTGGAGAGCAGTGGCTTTCTCCTTGCAACCCTGCCATGCACACCATTGTTGTTCAGTGTTCTCCTGATGGTGGACTCATGAACATTAACATTAGCCAATGTGAGAGAGGCCTTCAGTTACTTAGAAGTTACCCTGGGGTCCTTTGTGACCTCGCCAACTATTACACGCCTTGCTCTTGGAGTGATCTTTGTTGGTTGACCACTCCTGGGGAGGGTAACAATGGTCTTGAATTTCCTCCATTTGTACACAGTCTGTCTGACTGTGGATTGGTGAAGTCCAAACTCTTTAGAGATGGCTTTGTAACCTTTTCCAGCCTGATGAGCATCAACAACGCTTTTTCTGAGGTCCTCAGAAATCTCTTTTGTTCGTGCCATGATGCACTTCCACAATGTGTTGTGAAGATCAGACTTTGATAGATCCCTGTTCTTTAAATAAAACAGGGTGCCCACTCACACCTGATTGTCATCCCATTGATTGAAAACACCTGACTCTAATTTCACCTTCAAATTAACTGCTAATCCTCGAGGTTCACATAATTTTGCCACTCACAGATATGTAATATTGGATCATTTTCCTCAGTAAATAAATGACCAAGTATAATATTTTTGTCTCATTTGTTTAACTGGGTTCTCTTTATCTACTTTTAGGACTTGTGTGAAAATCTACTGATGTTTTAGGTCCTGTTTATGCAGAAATATAGAAAATTCTAAAGGGTTCACAAACTTTCAAGCGCCACTGTACAATGCAGAGAAACATGGCAGATATCACATTTTGCAGAAAACTGATTTTGTCATTTTGATTTGCAATCAAATGCCAAACTTCTTTTGGCGGGCATTTATTTATTTATTTATTTATTTATTTAAAATAGTGCTTATTGCGGTTTGGAACCAAACTCTTCATGTGGCCTTATAATGAACAGTAACAACTGTCATACATATGTTATTAAGGAATTATCAACAGCACATTATTAGAGCTTTTTGAGGCATTATTAGATCTAATAAAAATGCTCACAACGAATCATTCTCAGTGGACAAAGAATTATCTCATCTCATCTCATTATCTCATCTCATCTCATCTCATCTCATCTCATCTCATTATCTGTAGCCGCTTTATCCTGTTCTACAGGGTCGCAGGCAAGCTGGAGCCTATCCCAGCTGACTACGGGCGAAAGGCAGGGTACACCCTGGACAAGTCGCCAGGTCATCACAGGGCTGACACGTCACAGACAACCATTCACACTCACACCTACGGTCAATTTAGAGTCGCCAGTTAACCTAACCTGCATGTCTTTGGACTGTGGGGGAAACCGGAGCACCCGGAGGAAACCCACGCGGACACGGGGAGAACATGCAAACTCCACACAGAAAGGCCCTCGCCGGCCACGGGGCTCGAACCTGGACCTTCTTGCTGTGAGGCGACAGCACTAACCACTACACCACCGTGCCGCCCCACAAAGAATTATAATCACAGTTATTATGATTTCTTTTTAATGTGAGTTTCATAAAAAGTGCTACCAAATTTCCTTCCATCATCTGTGAAGGGCTGAGAATTACATGCTATTTAGAAGATATATTCAAGTGACGCTTTGAAAAAGAGTATTTCTGCTGATATATCTGAATGCCTCTAGTGCCAAGTTGGGAATGATACCAGCTGATACTGATCTGGTCTATACATTATATTATCATATAGGTTTGGTGTTGGAGCTGTTTCATATAATGGCTTTGTTTAAAGAGGAAGTCTGCATGTGCCAATAACTTGGATTTTAATCTGTGTTTCATAATATATTTGACAGCATGCACAGTCAACCAATGTCTATGTCATGCAGCTGCATACTTATCAATAATTGGTTCTTAATATCATAACATTTTCCCGTTTTTGTTCTCTTTATCTGCTTATATTTCCACTATTTTAGGATACAAGCACAGAAACATGAGTGAAGATTATCAGCTTGAAATACGCATGCATTCCAGTAATCACAAAAGACGTGGCCAAGGACATTTGAAGCAGAGTGTGGAAACATCCAAAGAGAAAAGCAAACAAAAGCTGGAGACACTAGGAAACGGCGAGGGATGAGGAAGGTTGCCATTCACACCAGGAAATGCCAAACACTCGAACTCACACCTACACTCAAGTATTCCCATTCTCTCTCTCTCTCTCTCTCTCTCTCTCTCTCTCTGCCTCTTGCATTCATGCACACTTTTTTATTGCACATGTTTTCTTGTGTGATTTGTGCTATTGAGCTTTGGCTGCTAAGCATTACAAGCAGCAGCTTGTCATTATAAATAGAATGAGAAAGTGGAGGAATCATTTAACATCCCCTAGTGTACTGTCCAAAAAGGACTCAGCTCACTCACTTTCTCAGTCTGGGTCAGAGGAGTCACCTCTCTCTTTTGTGCTGTTCACAGTAGCAGGATTTCTTCCTCTTGTGCTCTATCAGAGGAGGCTCCTCCCTGAGGATTTGGCCTGTTCTTATAGTGCATATCAGTGTGAACACTGGAAGAATGTTCTTTCAGCATTTGAACATTTTCTTTCATCCCTAGCCAAAGGCAGTGAAGCTACAGCTAAAGTGAATGGGGTTTGAAGCTTAAAATGTAATAGTAATAGATCAAGGGAAGATGCTTTTAGTCATAGATTAGTCTATTAATGGAATGAGGTTAAAATGTGGACTTATGTCTGCATGTGTGGCTGAGAACTGACATGTTACCTGGCTATGACAAACAGCACACAACTGACACCCAAGTAAGCCAGCAGAATATACATCCAGATGTCAGGGGAGAGAGGGTTGAGGAAGGAGAACACCCCCGGGTTGGTGCCGTTGGGTTTGCGGTACAGAATACTTATCCCCAGTGTCATGAAGGGCTTAGAGAAATCGATGACTTTCTCCCGCACGTAGGTGATGGCTAGGGGAGCCACTGCAAGATCAGCTTTCTGTCAATGCAAAAGACATGGCAGAAGAGTGATATGCAGTCCATCAGGGCTGGAGGAAGTATTTAGAGGCAATCAAATTAAGAAAACAGAACCTTTACACCCCACCAACTGTCCCAAAGCACTTAAGTTTTAATTTAAAGCCCCCCTCCTTCATGCTCTTCTTTTTCTTTCTCATTCTTTTCTCTCCAAAGCTTGATTTAGCTGCAACTGGCTCAGCAGTTAGTGAAGTGTTCAGTGTACAGCAATTCTCATAGCTAAGAACCGGTTTCTCTCATGTTTAAACTGTAGTATTAAACACCCTGTGAGAATATGCATTGGGCTATTTTGTGAATAATGTCGAACTGAATGCACAATTTTCATTTGGTATAAAGCTTGTATTTATAATACAGTAATTAAGCTGATAATAGTTATCACCACTGAAGGTCAATTGATGTGATTCTACACTGACACTTATTAATCTATGGAGTGTCCCATAAGGCCAGTGTGTATGTATGTATGTATGTATGTATGTATGTATGTATGTATAGATAGATAGATAGATAGATAGATAGATAGATAGATAGATAGATAGATAGATAGATAGATAGATAGATAATATTTTAATTATTTTTCATATTTTTACACACCATGATATATCTGAGCAATGGATCCAAATAATTCTGCTCATAGGAAATTGAAGCCAAAGAGAACATACTGAGGAAGTTCTGAAATTAAAAGCCTTTGTTTTGCAGTTTTTAATTTTTCTCCTATGATGAACTTACCGGTATGGGACACCCTGTGACTGATTGATTGATTGATTGATTGATTGATTGATTGATTGATTGATTGATTGATTGATTGATTGAGAGAGATAGATAGATAGATAGATAGATAGATAGATAGATAGATAGATAGATAGATAGATAGATAGATAGATAGATAGATAGATAGATAGCCTTTATCTAATAATAAAACAGTAAAACCTGCCATACATCATTCTAAATTACAATCCCGATTCCAAAAAAGTTGGGACAAAGTACAAATTGTAAATACAAATGGAATGCAATGATGTGGAAGTTTCAAAATTCCATATTTTATTCAGAATAGAACATAGATGACATATCAAATGTTTAAACTGAGAAAATGTATCATTTAGAGAGAAAAATTAGGTGATTTTAAATTTCATAACAACAACACATCTCAAAAAAGTTGGGACAAGGCCATGTTTACCACTGTGAGACATCCCCTTTTCTCTTTACAACAGTCTGTAAACGTCTGGGGACTGAGGAGACAAGTTGCTCAAGTTTAGGGATAGGAATGTTAACCCATTCTTGTCTAATGTAGGATTCTAGTTGCTCAACTGTCTTAGGTCTTTTTTGTCGTATCTTCCGTTTTATGATGCGCCAAATGTTTTCTATGGGTGAAAGATCTGGACTGCAGGCTGGCCAGTTCAGTACCCGGACCCTTCTTCTATGCAGCCATGATGCTGTAATTGATGCAGTATGTGGTTTGGCATCGTCATGTTGGAAAATGCAAGGTCTTCCCTGAAAGAGACGTCGTCTGGATGGGAGCATATGTTGCTCTAGAACCTGGATATACCTTTCAGCATTGATGGTGTCTTTCCAGATGTGTAAGCTGCCCATGCCACATGCACTAATGCAACCCCATACCATCAGAGATGCAGGCTTCTGAACTGAGCGCTGATAACAACTTGGGTCGTCCTTCTCCTCTTTAGTCCGAATGACACAGCATCCCTGATTTCCATAAAGAACTTCAACTTTTGATTCGTCTGACCACAGAACAGTTTTCCACTTTGCCACAGTCCATTTTAAACGAGCCTTGGCCCAGAGAAGACGTCTGCGCTTCTGGATCATATTTAGATATGGCTTCTTCTTTGAACTATAGAGTTTTAGCTGACAGCGGCGGATGGCACGGTGAATTGTGTTCACAGATAATGTTCTCTGGAAATATTCCTGAGCCCGTTTTGTGATTTCCAATACAGAAGCATGCCTGTATGTGATGCAGTGCCGTCTAAGGGCCCGAAGATCACGGGCACCCAGTATGGTTTTCCGGCCTTGACCCTTACGCACAGAGATTCTTCCAGATTCTCTGAATCTTTTGATGATATTATGCACTGTAGATGATGATATGTTCAAACTCTTTGCAATTTTACACTGTCGAACTCCTTTCTGATATTGCTCCACTATTTGTCAGTGCAGAATTAGGGGGATTGGTGATCCTCTTCCCATCTTTACTTCTGAGAGCCGCTGCCACTCCAAGATGCTCTTTTTATACCCAGTCATGTTAATGACCTATTGCCAATTGACCTAATGAGTTGCAATTTGGTCCTCCAGCTGTTCCTTTTTTGTACCTTCAACTTTTCCAGCCTTTTATTGTCCCTGTCCCAACTTTTTTGAGATGTGTTGCTGTCATGAAATTTCAAATGAGCCAATATTTGGCATGAAATTTCAAAATGTCTCACTTGCGGCATTTGATATGTTGTCTATGTTCTATTGTGAATACAATATCAGTTTTTGAGATTTGTAAATTACTGCATTCCGTTTTTATTTACAATTTGTACTTTGTCCCAACTTTTTTTGAATCAGGGTTGCAAATGAATTCTAACTACAAACCATCTGCTTATTTAGATCATTATATATTAGGCTGTGTAATGTAAATAATTAGATTGTTTGTAACTGCTCTCATAGGAAGTATAAATTGATGCAAAGTGTAATCATGTGCTGTCTTGCTCCTTTCTTTTTTTCCACCTCTTGTTTTTCAGTCACTCCTTTGATGGGATATTTTTAATATCCTACACTTCAATGCATTTTCTATTTCTCTAGAAATTGCAGACTGCAGACTGCTGGAAGCCTGTCTGGGCCAGTTAGAATCTGTCATGCTCATATCTGGGGAGAGGAAATGCACAGGCATGGAGCCCACATCAACCCCTCCTAGACTGTTAGCTATGACGTTTGACGTGTTTAAAAAAAACCCCAGGATAAACAGGGAAAGGGGGAAATGATGAGAAACTGATCAGCATCTCCTTTTTACCTGCTCCTTTGACTTTAACGACATAGATTGTTTGCATGGTACAAAATAAGTATGTGATCAGTAGATCAACTGTCAAAAAGAATTATATGAATGTTTGAATTGTATTGAATGCATTGAGATAAGCAGAAGGACTGCTGTGTTTCGGTAATGGGGTCAGCTGTTAGATATTGGCTATGCAAAGACTGTTATTTTTCTGCCTGTGTAGAGCTCTTTTTTAATCTGGGTTTAATTGTGTGTGTGTGTGTGTGTGTGTGTGTGTGTGTGTGTGTGTGTGTGTGTGTGTGTGTGTGTGTTTGGAAATTCGCTTCACTTTGTATGCTGTCTGCAGCTTCTGCTCGAGTTTCTCCCATTACTACATTCTCAACTTGACTCATATTGCACATGCAGTTCACCCACAATCATTAAAGGCAGTAGAATCAGCATTTCCTGCACAGTTAGAACAGCCTTGCATTGGGATAAGTCAATAAGTTTCTGTTGTGTATTGCACAAAGGATGAAACTCACATGGTCCATGAGCTCGCGCACCAGGCCATTCCACTGGCCCGTGCTCTCCTCCTGTGCACCGTACTTGCCATCTTCAACGAGCCGCACCTCATAGACAAAGCCTAGGATGTTGGCGAGCTCCCGCAGCAGGTCAATGCAGTATCCCTCGAAACGATCGTTACCATGCAGAGGCTTGTCTGACTTCTTGAACATCACATAGGGCTCCTCCTGCAGAGTGAGAGGCAGCTCTGAGCTCTACTCACCATGTGAGAGAAGATGTTGATGTGTGTCTGACAGGGCTTTGAGGTTTGCTTGCATGAACTTACACTGGCACAAGAGGAATGGAAACCCCATTGCTATTAAAGGAGATGTGTTCACACACACGCGCACACACACACACACACACACACACACACGCGCGCGCACACACATGCATGCACATATGCACACACACAGTATCAAAAGGAAAAAAAAAAACCAGGAGGCAGTGACCATAATAAGAGGTAATCCACCCACTCTACCACTCACTTCACAGTGAGGACCACAGGTGCATCTTAGAGCCACTCCGTCCACTCCAAAATAAAATATGATGTGCTGATACTGTGGTGAGTGGAACCGGATACAGCTGATTCATTTTGTTAGGAATCAACAGCTGTATTGCTCTCTCTCTCTCTTTCAGTGTATGAGACCAAGCAGTAAACAGAAAAGTGACAGAAAAATCACACGCATTTCACGGGATAATTTGAATATGTGACCATATGAAAAACATGTGAAGGTACATTATGCTCTGAAATTACATGTGTGAACTCAACTAAATGTGAACACAAATTATTCATGTGAGAACTTCACATCTGAAAAATGACACAATAATGCCCGACATGTGACAAGTTTAGATGTGAAAATAAGTAAAATGGTGTGTGAAAATTGCATGTGAAAATAAATGAATCATGCGTAAAACTCACACGTGAAAAGAGATGAATCGTACCAAAACGTGAAAATACATGAATAGTTCATGAAACTAAATGAATTTTATATATATATATATATATATATATATATATATATATATATATATATATATATATATATATATATATATGCGCCAACAAAAGTAAATGAATCATATATAAAATTACTGGTAATAATAAATGATGAGTATAAAACTCACATGTGAAAATACAGCATATGATTCACATCCCATATATGAAAATAAACGATTCATGTCTAAAATTACATGTGAAAATATCAAAAATCATGTCTAAAAATCATATGACTATAGATGAATCAGGTATAGAACTTAAATGTGTAGACAAATGAATCATGTACAAAAATGACAAGTGAAAACAAAAGCATCCGAAATGTCCAATCCATGTGAAAAATGTGTGAAATATTGCATGTGGTGTATCTAAAAACCTACAAAAACAAATAAACAAAAAAAACCCACATGTTAATTTCAGCTGAAAATGAATGTAACTTTTCTGTAAGGGAAACAAATGATGTGTACTACATTAGAATAATCAAATCTGTATACACTTTTACCATTAGAGTTCAGTTAGTGTTTCTTTGATAAGAGACCTGCAGTGAATCCCATAGTTTTGGATTGCATGAGACATTTCTCAGTGAGACTGCAGGCATTTAGCTTATGTTATCAGATGCCTCTGCAAGCAGTCCTTCACCCCCAATGTGACGCTCCAGGGATGTGTGTCGTGCCAGTAGAACGTGTCAAACGTGAGATAAGCATTCATCCATGCTCACCCCTCCCAGCTCCCACATATCCACAGCCAAGATGAACCAATGATGAGCAGCTATTGCTGAGCTGAACTTATTATTTATAAATATGAATGCACGGCATCTCTCGCTTCTGCTTTCCACTTTTGCACACAGCACTATGAGATATCTGTCAGTTAGATCATGAAGACAACAGATAAGCTGGTGATGTGAGCATCTTTTCAGGATGAAATGCTTCTGATTGAAGCCAAACTGAACATGGAAGTCCAGCATGAATACAATGGCCTGTGTTCCAAGATTAAAAGCCCTTTATGAAGCGATAGCTCATTAATGCATTCATATCGCACAATAGGCAGTTTGAATTGATCCCTAAATTGCCTGATTCTGAACTGTACAACACAACTGCATACTCTGACAGCATGTTCAATCTCTGACCCCCTAGATCCAAACTACACACAACAAACTATCAGATGAAAAGGGAAAAAAAAACAATTTGAAAATGATTTCCCCCCTTTTTCATCTGATAATTTGTAACAGTTTTTGTTTATTTCCTTCATATACTTTTAACTACAGAGGGAAATTCTACACTATGTTAAGACTTAAATCTAAGCTCTTTTATTTATCAATTAAAGAATGACACATGCTTTATGAGTTTTTAGTTCAAGTTAATGTTGTGGAACCTGAAAACAACTTACATTCCACCAGCTACAAAGCACCTACACCTGAGACTCTGTCCATAAATCTGAAATAAAGCATTTTCCTTACAAAGAACTTCACTGCACTGATGATTATATTTTTCTGTGCCAAACAATTATACAATTTTAACATGTTTATTAATAATCTGAGATAATGTGATGAATCTGCCGTTCAGGTCCATATGAATGAGCTGCTACTATAATGTATTAATTAACATATTAAAATGAGCACATTAATATAAAGATGTGATTTGAATTACAGCCAGCACTACTTTTGAGAATTCAACAGCACTGTGGTTTATATTATATTTAAATACTATTGGCTGGCTTTGAGTGGTATATCAAATATATTCCATTCAGCTAGTATGATATTGAATGAGTCGAAGACGAGTTCAATATCATGCTAGCTGAATGGAATATATCTGATATACCATGAAAAAAGCCATTATTATTATTATTATTATTATTATACAAACACATTCTTTTTGGGTGTTCAATGCATCTTTCTCTTTCAAAATTCTCTCAAAATCTTCCATATTTAATGAAGCAAACCTGGCGGTCATTTTCGTTTACAAATTGTCACAGTTGCTCACTAGCGTGGAAATTTTACATCTCCGACGTGTGACATCATATTGTCTTGACAACCATGCAATATCGTAAACCATATTTAACACTCATTCTCCATTGGGTAGAGTGACATAATACACATAGGATAAGCGATTTGCTAACAGTATTGCATGCTATCAAACCAAATGTATGAAACCCGCTGCACTGTAAAACCCGATAAGGTCACTGAGCTCAAAAATTTTATTGAAACCGATTACGTAAAAATTTTTGAGGTAAGTAACTTAAATTTTTTAAGGTAAGATTTCTTAAAAACTATAGTTAAACTTAATTGTAATTTTTAAGAAATCTTACCTTAAAAAATTTAAGTTACTTACCTCAAAAATTTTTACGTAATCGGTTTCAATAAAATTTTTGAGCTCAGTGACCTTATCGGGTTTTACAGTGTAGAAGGGAATAGAACACGTTTTTATTCCATTGAAAAAATGTCCTGTTTGGATAATTATATATATATATATATATATATATATATATATATATATATATATATATATATATATATATATATAATATACTCAAGCTCAGCTAGATACCAGCTAGATATGCAGAATATGATCACCTATAAGTAAAATGAGTGCTAATCCACCAGGATATACAGTGATGACCTTTATGCTTATTCCCAAAATCCCATGAAATACTAGTATCTCAAGGGCTACAGGATGAATGTACAATAAACTGTTTTCTACAGTAAATTGTTCATTGCACATTACAAATTTTACCTCTTAACTACAAAGTTCACTCATTGAAAACAGCATGTACATATTCAGTTTATTTACCCGAGAGGTCACAGTGCCACTATGATCTTTTGCGATAGGGCCGAACTATTAAAGTGGAGCTAGTACAAACGTTTTCCTCTATATGGCAGCTTTGTGGTGAGCTGAACATACAGTTCACTTGGGGGTGTTTAAGGTGCAGTCCGAATGGCCTTTTGTTTATAAATGCTAGCTTCCTATTCCCAGGAGCATCTTGTCTCTAATACAGCAGCAGATATGATTTTCCATGTCCTAAAGCACTATCAAATGTCCCCCCTGTGCTCTAAGTGTCAGCAAGCTCTGTTTGCACATGTGCGTATTGCCATGGTAACAAAGCCGCAGTCGAGTGTGTGTCTCACAGCAGTGAGTGAGACACACAGCAGCAATAAATCACTGTGGTCAAAGATTTTTTTTTTTATATAAAACACACATCATACAGTATCGTGACTCATCTCTGAAGCTGAAAAGAAGATGCACCATGAACTGAACTCTACTGTGTGTGGATGTTGCAGTTATATGTAATAATTTAAAAAAAAGCAAACTAAAATGATTTTCCTATTCATGATTTCAATTGCCAAGGTTGAACCAAATCAGAAGGCCTACCTGTCAATGCAACAGAAATGAACGGTGTGGAAACATTCTCATTCAGGGTATTCAGAATGCCACGCGGTACTAAAACATGGAGGACACTTCACCATACAGTTGAAGTAATCACTGAAAATATGACTGTAGATAGTCTCTCAATTGCCTCCTGAATAACTCAACCCCTTCAGAGAGAATTTCAAACATCCAAAAGATCCGGGCTGAAATATTCTCTTTGAAATACCCAGCTTTCTCATATTTATACATGCAGTGCAAGGATGTGTTTGTGAATTGTAAGCTGACAAAAAGAACAGGGCACTGTGTGAATGCAAATTTGTGTAGTAGTTAAGGATAGTCATAAAAACAGCTATGTGTCTCTGTGTTTCATGTTCAAAAGAACAGGAGGTTCGAGATCAGCAGTATATCCAGCAAAGCTGATTGTGAGTGAAGAGCTAAAAATAGGGAAAGAAATGTTACATTTTCAAGTATTCAAGAGTGCCAGAAGGACCTTCACAAAAGTTGCCATTTCTCATGCTATTTCTACACTTTAGCCTTAAGCCAATATCCTTTAGAAACATTATATATAGTTGCCTTAAAAGAAAAAGAGAATAGCCTCGCATGCAAGCGTAGACCAAAAAATGCAGTGGATACGAGGGGCTTACTTTACAACTTTATAATTCATACCCAACTGTTACAATATATTTGTATTGGTTTGCCAGTGTGCACATAGATAGAGTGCTAGCAGGTTGAACATTGATGCACTGGCCATTTTAATCGGAACATCTGTACATTCACGCATATCGTGTCAGCCAGTCACCTAACGGTGGGGCAATGCATGCGATCATGGAGATACAGGTCAAAAGCTTCACATCAAACATCAGAATGATCTCAATGACTTTGACCATGGCATAGTTGTTGGTGCTAGTTGAGCTGGTTTGCATATTTTGGGAATCTCATGAGTTTGCAAAAAATGGTGCGAAAAACAAGGAAAAAAACATCCAGTGAGCAGCAGTTCTGTCGCTGGAAATGGCTTGTTGATGAGAAGGTCAGAGGATAACAGTCAGACTGGCTTCCAGCTAACAGGAAGGCTAACTCAATTGATAACTTATTGATAACTCAAATAAGCAACCTTTAAAACTGTGGTTATAAAAACAAATAAATAAATAAACCCATCTCAGAATGCACAACACAAGGCAAATAGGCTACAACAGCAGACGACCACAAAGGTTTCCACTCCTGTCAGCGAAGAACAGGACTCTAAGGCTACAGTGGGCACAGGTTCACCAAAACTACGCAGCTGAAGATTGATTTGTCTTTTTTTTTTCAGTCTTCAGCTGAGCAAGTGTGCAATGATTTTGCAGTAATTTCTCTTTTCTCTTCTTTGTCTTTCATGTTTTCCCTGAGCTACAATTTGTCAGACAGTTAAAGTTTTCTTTTCAAGTTATCAACTAATTCCATTCCTCCTATAAGCTTTTTTCCCTATTCTTTCATTTCTGCACACTTTCTAGCATTCTTATGCTTAAGTTGAGTCTTAAATCATATGTATGTTCATGCTTCTTTTTTCTCATGCTTCTATTTTTGTAGTAAGATTGGTGTTTTTGGTGACGTAAAACTCTGAATCCCACCTCACACCCAGTGTTCCTGTGATAAGCTCCAGATTCACGTCGACCCTGACCAGGTTAATGTGACAGACAGATAGACAGACAAACAGACAGACAGACAGATAGATTCCTAAAATGCAAACTCATCCTCCTATTCTTCTTTAACAAATTAAAAATGGATTTTGTGTCGAAATAAGAATAAATTATACTGGCTCATTTGAGCCATTTTTAACATTTATTTAAGGTTCATTGGTTATGCGCCAGCATGCCTGTCCATGTTGTTCGTCAATAGCCCTCTTGCACTTAGAATTAACAAGAATAAACCACCTGCTTCTGATTACAGGGTTGTGTGTTTGCATCGGGGGATTTATTTTTAATCAGAAAAATATAATAATACAAGACACTAAATACAGATTCATAAGTATTGATTCTTGAATGCTGGGTCCCAGATCAGTTTCCATGCTCAGTGCTGTTACTGTGTCGTCAGTAAATAAACTGAATTCAAACCCATTATGATGTAATAGCTTAACACCTTCAAAAGGCTAAAGAAACAGTAAAACGTAACGAATTGCAACTGTCTCTGATCACGTTTTCACACACAGGGTCAGGTGAGTCATCTGGATTTCCTACATATAGTGTATAGATTTCCTTTAATACAATATATAGAGTAGCTCCTGGTTAGGGTCAACCCACCTACAGTATATTAAAAAAAATAGAATTAAGAAATCTATGGTTTTAACTTACCATCAACTTCTTAACTTGCACATAAGCTTACTGAATACTAAGCAACACTTTGCCATGATGTGCAAATTGTATTATTTTCACCTCAGAAGAACATGATTTCCTTTTTTGCTGTGAAGAAGTCCTTTTGATCATGAAACATCCAGAGATCTAGATTGTTTGCATCCACTTTCAGGCCATTAAAACACTTTCTACAAAGGAACTACACAGTGGAAGCTCAAGCAAACCTAAGCACATTATCATTTTATGAAAAGCGTCACTTTCATCACTTAGTCTTCATCCTTTTTACCTTTCTCCCCTACATTTGTCTCTCTTTTTCTCTTGTCACTCATTTGTAATACCTCTAAATCTCAGATACCTTTTAAAAATTCCAAGGATTTGTACTGCTGAATTCATTCTGTTTGGTCAACTAAACATTGTGTGCAGGGTCAATAAGATGCTTCATATTGGATTCAGTTTTGAATTAATTGTTTCTCTTGCTAAGGGCACATGATGCAACTCCTACTAGGAGAAAGGAACAGGGTGTACACTCTCAGAAAGCAAAGTGCATCATTGTACCTTTAGAGGTATAATGGCTTGTCGCTGGGGCAGTACCCTCTAAGTACTTATTTGTACCATTTATATACTGACTGGGGACATATACACAAAAGTTTGGGGTCACCCAGACAATTTTGTGTTTTCCATGAAAAGTCACACTTTTATTTACCACCATAAGTTGTAAAATGAATAGAAAATATAGTCAAGACATTTTTCTGGCCATTTTGAGCATTTAATCGACCCCACAAATGTGATGCTCCAGAAACTCAATCTGCTCAAAGGAAGGTCAGTTTTATAGCTTCTCTAAAGAGCTAAACTGTTTTCAGCTGTGCTAACATGATTGTACAAGGGTTTTCTAATCATCCATTAGCCTTCTGAGGCAATGAGCAAACACACTGTACCATTAGAACACTGGCGTGATAGTTGCTGGAAATGGGCCTCTATGGAGCACTTGCATGTGACGTCACAGCCGATCCAGATTGTGACAGACGCCATCTTGTCGGTCAAACGCCATATTCCGCCGTCTACTTCTACTTCTGGTTCTACTTCTGCTTTTACTTCTACCTTTTCTTCTGGAAAACCCTACTATATACAATTCTACTACAACGGCTGCGGCTACAAGCTCTCCCTACCTGTGCACGTTTTTTATGTTTTTTGTGTGTATTTTTGTGTGTTGTTCGTCTGTACCGGACTTCAATATCCACTACAACCATATGGACTTACTGGACATTGGTTTCCAGCAGAAAATGACGGTTTGTAGCGATTTCCATCGCATGCACAACATTCCGGACGAGAGAAAAAAAACATTCCGGATGAGATAGCGAGACCAGTGGGGTCTCCGTGGATTGTTATCGGAAGCAAAGCGAAGGAGGCAGTGCCGGGAGCGGAAGCAAAAGCGAGGCTGCAGGCAGAGCCGGCCTGTTGACTAAGCTCAGAAAACAGCCACTCAAACCTCCACTGCCAAGCCTCTACCTCTCCAACGCCAGATCCATGTAAACAAGACGAACGATTTGGAATTACAACTGGAATTACCTTATTCTATTCTATAATCGGCTGGTCAGTGCTATACTCAATACTTAAGTGACTTACCCATCCAATGAGGATTCTTGTTTACAAGATGCCACATCTGAGTCGCTGACAAATCCTGAATTTCTGTAAAGATAACTGTCCAGAGATTTATAAGCACGCAGTGCTTCACCACTGAACAGCGAGGGAAAGTTAATGAGGTAATTATACACGTCCGGGTATTCCGCTGGCAGTTCAAAATCCGGTCGTGAAAACTCCGTCCGGTAAGCCATAAGGGTCACAAATCTGTAGATCGTTTATTTTAGACATATATCTAGTTATCTGTTCATTAGAAAAATGAGCCGTGTAGTCCGTTGGTTGAAATTGATCCATTCTGTACACGAGTGCAGCAGTATTCAGCGGTGTTTTTGACCGACAAGATGGCGGTTGTGTACTTTCCGGTCACGTGACTGCAAGATCTCTATACACCTATGGAGATATTGCACCAAAAACCAGACATTTGCAGCTAGAATAGTCATTTACCACATTAGCAATGTATAGAGTGTATTTCTGATTAGTTTAAAGTGATCTTCATTGAAAAGAACAGTGCTTTTCTTTCAAAAATAAAGAAATTTCAAAGTGACCCCAAACTTTTGAACGGTAGTGTATGTACCTTTTAGATCCTAAAAAGGGACACAGAGTTACCTTGAAGTCCAATAATGACCCCTAGGGGGTACATTAGTGTAGCTTGTACAGAAATGGACTCCTACTGTACCCCTATTTCTGACAGTGTAGATTCTAGAATCACACTGTTGTGTCGTTGTGGAGTTTTTACTGCTTTCTCAATACTCTTCCTGTTTCTAATACCACAGCATCAAACCAGTGAAGAAGTGAACATTGGTGTTAGTGAACCATCACTAACACCAATGTTTATACAGTTTACATTTCTTTTGGATTCCACTAATGAAGCTGAAGCATGGAACACAATATGGCTATCATGGCTATGACTATAAATCCAAAACAGCAAAGCATAATGCCCAGATATCCTTTTGCCTCCTAATGACCCTGGATTGGGATGTGGATATTAGGATGGTGCCTTTATTTTACAGAAAGTACAGAAAAAAAGTGTACAAAAGCTGCCCAGAAATGCTGCTTACTGAGGAGGCTTTCCTCCATTTGAAACACACTGACAGAGCTGACAGAGACTGATAGCTCTTAATAGATCATTCTGCATGGTACGATTATTATTTACATGTTATTTCATTTTATTATGTTGGTTGCATTTCAATTCAGTAGTCTAAACATGTATTAACTTTAGAAAGCTGCTCCTCCTAAACATAATGCTGTCTTTACCAGTATTGTAGACACATATAGTGTCCTGTTGGTGAGCGAGTCTGTGACGTTTGCCATCTTTCCTTTCTGATTTTCAGTCATGTTCAGGCCACTGATCGGGTCCCATGTTCCAATCTGAAGAAAAAAAAAATGAATAAGGTGACATCATTACAGCAAGGCTTGTGTCATATTGATCTTTCCCCACTTTAAAAATTTACCATTTAAATAAATTACAATAAACAATTTAACTGCCCAGAATCTATAGCCTAAAAAAGACAGAAAAGGGAGCATTTACATCATTTCAAGCTGAGGAATAATTGGGAAGGATGGACATTATATTACCAGCTGTGCATTTGGGAACGGTTTGCTGGCAGCATCAATTGCAAAAACTCAATTGGATGGTGGATTTATAAATGACTCTACAGTAATATTCATTATATAATATAATGGTTTACAAATTAGTAACATCCAGATGGCCGACAGTTTCTCTGTTGATGCTGCGACTTAATGTTTTAAACACACCTGAGTGCTGACTGCTGCAGGAGAGTGAAAAAAGAGAAAGCTTATTTAATCACTTCACTGTTAACATTATTTGTAAGGTGTTAGATCTGACATATCACTGTAAACCTAATTAATCCTTTTAGGCCAATTTTTTGTTGTTGTTGTTGTTGTTGTTTTACCTTTTATCTCTTTCAGTCGAAAAGCAAAAGTGCTGTTGTTGACCATTTTCAGCTGAAAATTTTCACTGGCAACTCCTGAATAAATATAAATTGAATATCCAGTAGCAGTCAAAAGTTTGGACACACCTTCAAATTAATTTTTTTTCTTTATTTTTATTCATTAAAAGACACTTCATGTCTTAGAGTAATGATGGATGTCGTTTCTCTTTACTTAGCTGAGCGGTTCTTGACATAATATGGATTACTACAGTTATGGAAGAGGACTATTTATTGTATTTTTATTATTTACTGTTTACTGTTTGACCACAAGCACATTAAGAAGGCAAGAAATTGCACTAATTAACTTTTGACAAGGCACATCTGTTAATTGAAAAGCATTTCAGGTGACTACCTCATGAAGCTGGTTAAGATACTGCCAATAGTGTACAAAGTGTCATCAAGGTAAACGGTGTATACTTTGAAGAGTCTAAAACATGAACCATATCTTGTTTTTCAACAATTTTTTGTTTATCACATAATTCCATATATGTTCCATATTTTATTTCATAGCTTTGATGTTGTGACTCTAAATTGACCGTAGGTGTGAATGTGAGTGTGAATGGTTGTCTGTGTCAATGTGTCAGCCCTGTGATGACCTGGCGACTTGTCCAGGGTGTACCCCGCCTTTCGCCCGTAGTCAGCTGGGATAGGCTCCAGCTTGCCTGCGACCCTGTAGAACAGGATAAAGCGGCTAGAGATAATGAGATGAGATGAGCTTTGATGTCTTCAGTATTGTTCTACAATGTAGAAAATAGTCAAAATAGAGAAAAACCTATGAATGAGTGGGAGTGTCTAAATGTTTGTTACTGTACAGTGATAAAAATTATTTGACGTTAATGAATTTAAAACATTCTCCATTTGCCTTTGCAGAAAGCGAAGGTGTCTGACAGGTGATGTCAGTTACCATTAGAGAGTTCAAAACAAAATGTCAACTGGCTTATCTCCAGTTTTGTTGGAGAGACATAGATTGTTCTTTTGGTATAATTCTGAGTGATAACTCACACTAGTTTACTCTGATGTTAATTTGTGGAGCTCCTACGCAAAATGCGAAACTTTTGCAGATTTGGTAATACAATATAATCAGTGTAAACATTAGTGAATATTGTAGCAGTGTAATACTGTGCAGGAAAATAGTAAATCATTATATCACAAAAGCCCAATTACAGCAAACGTGTTTTATGTGGAATACCAGTTTAATAAAGTGAAATACTGGTGATCTAAACAGGAATGATGCATTGATCTTTTTATTATATTATATTTAGTTTTATCTTTAAGCTGTAGAAAGTACTGCAGTATAAAGTCATAACTGGCAATATGTCTACAGGAAATGATGGTTGACATAAACTTGTCCAAAAAGAGAGAGGCAGACAGAATGACATTGAATTTTCTCAAAAGCCTGGCACAATTAATCCTGAAGATGCACTTGAGGATTGGACACTCCACAGAGAGAGCACAGACGGGCCACACACTCTCACCAATTCAAAAACAAAGTGCTTCAGATGTCTTCAGAAAATGTCTAAGCTGTAGTTTGTAATTGCAAATCAACTCTTTAATTCAGGTTTTATGACACTGGAGGGCTTCTGAAGCTCTTTTATTAATCGAGTAAATTATTCATGGAGGTGCCGAGACATGCGCCAGTGAGATGGGAGGGAGGTCACAGGCAGCTGAGAGGGAAACTCTTGTCAGACTGTGAGTGTGGGTATGTATACTGTATGTGTGTGTGCAAACGTCTGTGCACCTATGCATGACATTCAGGTTAAGCCCTGTTGTGCACAGCTTACCTTCTCCAGTCCTTCCTCCTTCAGGCTGATCACATCCAGATCGAAATCTGTCCTTAAGCCATTGGTTTTGTTGAAATTTATCCGTCCAGTCAAGCCATCCCAGTGGGCCTGCGGGTGTGAGAGAAATATTCATCATCACCAGGCAGCACCGACTAAGAAGAACCCATTCCTCTTTGGCAAAATCGGGAGACATTCATAATTCATTGAAACACACAGCTCACCTTCATGCAGGCCGCAAAAACAGAAACAGGTCTCACAGTCAAATAGAGAGATCAAGCACCATAGTCAACACAAACAGATGGAGACAAATACATATTCAAGAGTGTTTTTCTAGGACTTGATGTTGGCTTATTTCTAAACATAGAAAGTGATCTATAAGCAGATAAGAGATCAGGTTGCTCATACTGACTTTTAGTGTTCTTGCAAGAATTGTAGCAACTTGATATTCCAGGTTGATCTGCCATGCTGATGGATTTTTCTTTCACTGCTCTGCTGCTTATACAAATATTTGTACAATTGGTGTCAGATAATAATTTGATGCATGCAGTTATCAAATTGTGAATCATTTTCATGAGGGTAGGAGATTTGGGTTTTTCATTTGATGAATAAACTTGAATTTCATCAGAATTCAGTTGTACAGTGGTGTTGAATTCTCAAAGCTACTTTTTTTTTGTTGTCTCATTCAGTAAAAGCTGGTGAGGGAAAGCCTGTTTATAGCTGCTACAATTTAATTGTCAACAGGATCTAACTTGTCTGGTGGGTGTTATAAAATATAAATTTTTTTTTTTTTTACTTTTTTTTAAGCATAACACGTCATTCATTACTATGGAGCACACAACACCAACCTGGCACTGATTGTTTTCCTATAACATCATGCTATGCTGGGTTTTATCTTGTACGTATATGACAGACTATTGCTAGAGATTATATATCCCACAAATGCAGCTAGAGGTGCTGTATTTTGAGAAATTTTATTAACACAATTACTCTGGCAACCTTTTTTGAACCAATTCAATATTTGCTCTCTAGTTAGCCAGCCTACGAATAACATCAATTTTAGTTGGGAATATAGGTCTCATGAAACATCCACCAGAATTTGCTGTATAAAT
Source organism: Neoarius graeffei (assembly GCF_027579695.1). Lineage (NCBI taxonomy): Eukaryota > Metazoa > Chordata > Actinopteri > Siluriformes > Ariidae > Neoarius > Neoarius graeffei. The sequence continues at coordinate 58,500,533 of NC_083573.1, read as the reverse complement.
ATCAAATATAGATGGCATTAAAATTACGGTATGTGATAACATGAGTCCAAAAGGAAAGGAATGGAAAATGGAGGCAATAGTTATATAAAGGGAAGGATTTGGGTTATTTGTTTAAACCAGGGTTACATCATCCTCTTTGCAACGTTTCTCAAATTGAATCCTGCCATTTCCATAATATTTACACAGATTATGTGTGATTTTAGAGTTCAGGTGTACAGAGCTACATTAGCAATTCTTTTTAGAGCTCTGCTCCTACACACAATTCATAGCTATGCTTCTAGTTCAAGCACAAAAGGACTGAAAAGAGGACAGAAGAGCTGAGAGTACACCGGGGTTAGGCCCTAGTGGACAGATTTGAACTGATCTGTGCTGCAGCAGTTCTTTGTGCTTTAATGTGCCAGAATCCTGTGCAGTACAGTGGTCTAAGCCACTGATACTGTGATATCATGCAGAGAAAGCCCAGGGTCTTAGCCAGTCTAAATTTAACCTGCACTGACAGTCAGGGTTCAGATTAGGCAACAGTTGTTTTTTTTTTTTTTTTCTCAAACTGGCTAATGGAAGAGTAATTATGAATAATTAAGATTAATTTTTAGTGGAAGGGCTGTCTTAAGGAGCAACAAGTAAAGTCCCAGAGTTACATCTCCTCGAGGAAACAGATGCACACAATAAATGCACTTTCAAGTCAGTGTGTTAAATGTGGTGAAGTACCTCTTTGATGAGTGTCATGAAGCGGTTCCCAAAGCGCCAGGGTTTGTGCCGGTTACACTGGAGAGAGCTGACTGTGATCTGAGGAGACTGCTGCACCGCTACAGCCACCACGTGCACTGCGTCGTACATCAGTGCTGCATCGGTCTGGAGGCATAAAAACACATAAACCCAACCATATCAGTCCTCCACACCAATATAAATTATGTTCACTTCTCATGTTAATTGAGCTGGTAACAAAAATAAGTCATTGTCAGTAGCTCCAAGGGAAATGATGACATTAGCAGATTGGCAAGAGCTGTAGATGCGAGGATCTGACAGTTCAATGTCAGACATGCTTGTATGCATCTAATATTGTAAAACTGTCATTCTACAGGACAAAAAAGGAAAAGAATCTAATTAGTGTTTGTCTCAGATGATTGGAAAGCAATCACCATAGCTCCCAACGTTTGTTGGTATGGAATTCATGCCTAGGGGTGTGTCAGAAAGCACTATCCTGTTGAATAAATCATGGCCAAACTTGTCATTTCCAGCTTTTTCTCTCTGATTGTCTGCCCGCAAGCATTAGGACTAAAGACAGCTCTGCTGCAATAATATGGGAGAATCACTTGGGGGATGTTTTCGTGTTTGTGCTGATATCAATCAAAGAACAATCAGGATGGCTGAGGAAATATTGGCTGAAAGCTCATCAGTCTCTTTGGGCAGCCCCATTATTAGAGCAAACTGCTTTCCTTTACCAAAAGCGAATCTGAACCTGGGCATCCATAAAGCACTGTGAGTTAAACTGTCCCCAAATAAGAAACTAGCAACAAATCAAGTCTGAGAATACAACAATGATGCTCTGTATTATGAGAACATCATCCATCATGTACACAGGACAATAAGATGTGAACACCAAGAGAAGAGGTTAGGTGAACATAATGATCATGAAAGAGTTTCACATCATGAAAGCTATGTTCGAGATACGTAATGTAAGGATGTGCTTTGACACAGTTATTACAGGTATTTCACCTATTGAAATTGCTCTGAAGGTCCCTTCACACTCAGCGTGTTAGTGGGATTTTGAACAGGCTGAAAAGGGTGCAATATTAATAATCTGCCTGTGAGATAGTGTTAATGAAAGAGAGCAGATGTGAAAGTGCTGCAGGATTGAAGACTCGCCTATGGACTCCTAAAGAAACGCCTGGAGGAACAGTTCTGGACAATTGCCGGTCAGAATGACTGAAGCTGAGTGTTGTTTGTGCATGGGAAATGTAAGTGTGAAAGGACATGAATGAGCTGCCTCTTTCTAATACAGACTGCAGTGTCTTATATAATTGTTTGCAACACCAAGTCTCTCAATCAATCAGAGTTAGACTGGACTGTAAAGTGGCAGCTGCTAGCCTGAGAAAGAGTCTGGGATAAGAGGAAGACACAAAACTCTACACTTTATTCATTCACTCCCTCATCTAACCCTTCATGACCATCACACCAAAGGGTCCCTGGGGAGACGTGTAGGCTAGCCTGTCAGACGAGACGGCACTCGCTCTCAGCGGCATTGCTGCCCATCTGCAGAATCCACACGTCACACTCAGTCACAGCAAAAAGTCGATGAGCGCCGCACGCGCATCATGAATAATAAATAAGTAATAACACCAGAGGAGCAGGAGACAAGGCCTCCTACTGAATACTGAGTGAATACTGTCATTCTCTCCTCTGTGACTTCTACCAGCAGAGAACAGTGGTGAATCATTAAAGTCTTCATGGTGCGTACAATCTCTTCTGGGAGGCAAGCTTTGTTGTGTGTTCAACATTTGTTGAATATATTACATAAGGTTTTTAAAACACAACACACAGACAGAATAGCAAGCCGAAAGGCAGACACGGGGATATAATTACATATTGATTATTGGGAACCGATAACAGAAAGAGGAGTGGGTTGAAAGCCATTTAAAAAATGTATTGCTGAGGATTTGGGGTAATTTTGAATGATTGTAAAGACATAACTGGCACAAAAACATCATAACAATATTTGGTGTATGTACAGGTACTGTATGTATGTACGTATGTATGTATATTTTTATTTGTTTGTTTATTACCTTGAGTAACCATGGACAACAAACTGTTATTTTCATTTTCTTTTATCCATCCATTCATTCATCCATCCATTATCCGTAACCACTTATCCTGTGCAGGGTCGCAGGCAAGCTGACGCCTATCCCAGCTGACTATGGGCGAGAGGCGGGGTACACCCTGGACAAGTCGTCAGGTCATCACAGGGCTGACACATAGACACAGACAACCATTCACACTCACATTCACACCTACGGTCAATTTAGAGTCACCAGTTAACCTAACTTGCATGTCTTTGGACTGTGGGGGAAACCGGAGCACCCGGAGGAAACCCACGCGGACACGGGGAGAACTTGCAAACTCCGCACAGAAAGGCCCTCGCCGGCCACTGGGCTCGAACCCGAACCTTCTTGCTGTGAGGTGACAGCGCTAACCACTACACCACCGTGCCGCCCCATTTTCTTTTATTTGACAGCAAAATAACATATGACAAGCCAACAAGATATTGTACTTGCTATTTCCGTACAAAACGGACATGCAGCTAATGTAAACTTCAGTCAGAATCATCAAGTTTGAAAGTCATTCAGTTAAGTCTTTAACATTTTCAGTTAAGACTTTAACATTTTCAGTTAAGACTTTTAGCCAGTTGTGAACTGATTTCATCTCACTGAAAATTGGTTAAATAAAGCAGGGGTTCTCAAAATTTCAATTCACGTATCCAGTTAAACAGATGAATATGAATGAATAAATCTGACTGTAATAACGGTGAGACAGAAGAATTAAACAACTAACCTCAACATACAGTAGGCGGCTCGGCTACTGTATTTAAATGCTTGCATAGTGAGGTAACTAGTTTACATTAGGTATGCATGTTTATGTGTTTATTTATTTGTTTGTTTGTCCTTGTTTGCCAGACATAATTTGGATAAGCAGAATCCTTACTCCCATTTTCTCTTGCTTTGTAGCCTATGCTTGCAAATGTGCTGCACCTGAGATCTGAAATACATATAACTTCAGCATGCTACAGCTCAAAATGGTGGCCACATGACCATCTATCATATCTGCTCAAGGAAATCTAGCTCCTAAGATGCAATTTGCTATATAATTTTGATTATTTTGTGAAAATGAATAGCACAATAAGGTACTCAGTGAGGAAGATATTTTTCTTCTATGTGGTGGTGCTGCACTGCTGTATAGATAGACAGACAGAAAGAGAAGAAAGAGAACAACAGAGAGAACAGATCTTTTTGTGAATTTTGGCTGTATGAGCTGGAGTGTGCTGTTCATTTCCCCAGCGTAACGCTCAGCAGAGCCCAACAGGCAGACTGGCAAATGATTTAGCAACACCGCCACTTCAATCTATAAACATCTCATTAAAATCAATTATGTCACTCCTGAACGAAATTAAAGATAAATGTGTCAGCCAATGTAAGTATTACCCTGCTGATTTCCCTTTTTTATGCCTTTTTGCTCCTCACGCATGCTTACTTTTCCAGGCCGCTATGATAGATTTAATAAATCTCCCAGCTTCAGCTGGCTTTAACACTATTATGAATTGTTAAAATGTTCGTGTCTGAAATTGAGGATCCAGATTCCCAAGATTGTCAACTGCTGCGTGAGGAAATGGGAGTTGATAGATGATAATCATGCAGACACACTTGCATTCTGCCTCTAACTACAGCATGTTACACATACTAGCACAGAGAACTATAACCCAAATGACTGTAGAAATACAGTTAACATGATGCACTATAATTGTGTTACACACACTCCATAGTTTATTTACCATTATATGCAGAGGGTTTTAACAGTGGTGTTTACTGCCCAGGTTCACGGACTGTGGCCATATTGATTCAAGAATGTACTGTATATTACTGTATATGTACTGTATATTTTTTAATTGTACATGGTGCCTTCCGGAATTATTGGCACCCTTCTATATATAAAAAGAATAATTGATGTTTTGACATCAGACGTACATTTATGTTTTGTTGTTGTTGTTTTCAAACATGAAAAGCTTTGGAGCAGTACAATGTTTCCTACACAACACTAATTTCAAAATGATCAGCAATTAATATTTTGGCAGGCCAGCATGCTCATGGCTCCAGTTCCTGGCAAATTTCAAACTGTGAAGCTTTCTGTTATGGCACTAATAGTGCTTCATAGTACTTAACATATCCATTGTCTGATTTGTGATGGTCAACAACTATCTGTCTCTTTTGTGTTAAAGTTGTTTGATTTTTTGCACAGTATTTAAATCAGACAAGGGGATTTTATATGTGTGTAACCTTGAATTTATACCCCAGAGGAACCCCTTTACATTTATTTAAAATATTGCTTGGCACATATATTTTTGAGGGAATATATTATTTTAAAAGTATTACTCATGACAATATTTTTACTAGAACAAATATAAATGGATTTGAATTATTGAGTGTAATATTTATTTGATATAATCGCTTTTGCTCAAGAGTGCCAATAATTGAAGAGGACATTGTCGGTTAAAAAAAATTGCCTGGTATACTGTTAGTACATTTTTGCAACTTGCATTCTTTCATTACTATAGCTCTGGCCTTTTCCTTCCGCATGTTGTTTTGACCAGCTCAAGCTGAGTAGTAAAGCTGAACCATGGCGGTTTGTGTGGGTCAGGAAACGGAATTAAATCTCAGTCGCCCTTTCAGCAACATACATTTCAGGTTATAGTACCATAAAGTAGGCTAGTGTTCCCCTGAGTCTAGAGCTATCTCAGTATATAGGCAGCCACAAAGTCTGTGTAACAGGGCAGAATTTATTTGTGAGAAGAGGCTGCACTGCTCACTCACAGCTTGCTCACAGTCACAGTGCTTTGGCTCCTTTGATTGAAACATAAAGAAACATAAACAGCCTGAAAAAGTAGATGCACTCTGAAGCAATGAGAAGGAACACTCCAGCTTGCCACAGGCTCTGCAGAAATGCCATTATGGCCAGCCCAGTGGAATTAAAAAACACACACGCGCACGCACACACCCACAAAAAAAAAACAAAAAAACAGAACAATCTTATTCTCAACGCCAAGTCCCTTTCAGCAGATCCACATTCAGAGGTCAGATGAATGTGTGTGATGCTGTCCACAATCATCACTATAGTGCTATAGTGTATGGGGTAAAGTTTTCACTTGGTCTAACATTATAACAGCCTTTATTCATAGCCTACAGACTGACAGACAGACTATTCATAAATCCAATAATCATTCCATGTTTAATAATACTATCCTTTATTTTGTTTATAACATAAATAATTCTATCATACATTTGATTAATATTGTCATCTCTATATTGTCTCTACATTTATAACCTATTACGTAGCTATTTATATAACATGAGTGACACTTAATCATAAAAAATATACCTTTAGAAAGTGAGCAATCACTTTGATTATCAGCATCATCCACATTGGTCTCCCTCATCATCTGAAAGAAAAGTCTGTCTATCTAAAGAGTAGCTTTTATTCTTTTTATTGAGGGACCAAATGTTATCTGGCATCAGGCTTATAGTACTCCAGTCCAGGACTCAGACTCGAGTCCGACTTGTGCCCTAATTTTAAGGACTTGTGACTTGACTTGAACTTGGGCACTGATGACTCGGACTCGTGCATTAACTGCATTCGGACTCGTAAATTGGAGACGAGGAGTCAGATTTTTTCTTTATTTTTTGTAACATCCATCCATCCATTATCTGTAGCCACTTATCCTGTTCTACAGGGTCGCAGGCAAGCTGGAGCCTATCCCAGCTGACTATGGGCGAGAGGCGGGGTACACCCTGGACAAGTCGCCAGGTCATCGCAGGGCTGACACACAGAGACAAACAACCATTCATACTCACATTCACACCTACGGTCAATTTAGAGCCATAAGGTATTTATATCTTCATTAATTTTTATACTAATTTCGTGCAAGAGAATGCACATTCACCTGTTCATACGTCATGTTCAGGACAAACTAACATTAATGGCACTAAAATACCTGGAGAGAAGCCCCTAGGATTGTCCACTTTGCTTATACAGACTTCTCATGCAATGGGAAAAAATGCACTGCTGCATGTTCCATATGTAGAAGAACTATCGAGGAGACGACAGGGACAACCTTGAACTTCAATCATCATTTGGCAAGACTCCACCCAGAGAAGTAAGTGAGATGCTATGTTCATTGCCCTGTTGATAGCAGGGCTTGCTTGCTGAGTGATGAACTAGCTAGTGTTAACCCTCTCTCATGTTATTTGCCCTGTTGATAGTGGGTGGGGCTTGCTGAGCGATGAGCAAGCTTTTTATCTGTAGCTTATTAACTAAAACAGGGCAGTCAAGCAGTAGCATTAGTCCAACACAGTAGCAGAGACGGTTTCACATAAAGGCAGCAACAGCCACCGTCAAATGGTGCGGTTGGAGTCTTGTTCTCAGACTCGACTCGGATCAATAGTGGACTCGACTCAAAATTTTCTTTAATGACTTGGATTTGACTCGGACTTGAACACTGGGAACTTGAGACTGGACTCGGACTTGAGGTTTAGTGACTCGACTACAACACTGTCTGGCATAGAGTAAAATCTTCTTCAATTTGAGTAAATTTTACTCAGGCAAATTTCCTGTGTGCCCTATTGTCAGAAGAATCCCACGGCCATCTGTGGCTCAGAGTCAGTGGAGCAAAATTGGCTGGGCTTTGTGTCTGGGAGGGATGGGATACTCTCACCCCTGTCGATTACAGTGACCCTAGCCAATCATTAGGCATCTGTGAGCTTATGTATGTGGAAGAGGGTAGATAGCATTTTCCTCCGAGTGTGTTACACAGTTCAAAAAGATGTGGTTCACTGGCTTCACATCCTCTCAGAGAAAGCATGTGTTAGCTTTCACCTTTCCTAGTTGGTAATTGTTGTAGGATAAGGATGCTATAAGCAGAAAACAGCATATTTTTATTTGTTTGTTTGTTTGTTTGTTTGTCTAAATCTGACAAGTTATCACAGGTTGCCATATGGAACATCAGAAAAGGGATTGTATGGCTGGATGGATTTCTATATATAAGAAAAGACCCTTGGGTTTAGCTTTCATTGTGCTGTGCACTGACCTGTAACCTTTCATAACTGAACCTGAGCAGGCGTAAAATATGCTGATAATAAAACCAAACATATTCGATAAACGGCATGAAATAAAAATAAGATCAAACATGATGCAGAAATATACTGAAATAACAAAATTCCAGCTGTGCAATTAAATTTGCTGTTGTTGGAACTGGCCAGTGATGACTATAGCCCTCACCACACATATTTGCACATTTCCATTTTCTAAGAGATAACAGGTAACTGTTTAGTTTCAGGCTTGAAAACAATAATGGGGACAGTTCACTGCAGTTCACGCACATCACAGTTTTGTTCATTTGTCTTTTGATGTATGACTTCATGACCTTGCTGTTATTTTTCAGAAATACAACGAAAAAGTTTGTTGAGCCTTGAGATAATTCAAGGAGAATACTACACAGCAGAACTATGAGCATATTTGGTCTGAAAGATCCTCTGTTCTAAACACAATGCTGACAAGAGATTAAAAAACAGAGCGAGAGAAAGAATCAAATGCACCGAATGGTGTCCAAGGTTAATATTCCTGTCTCTAGCCCTGTGCATAAACGAGCAGAATCTTCAGAGGGCAACATTGCATCTTTCTGCTGTGAGGTGATCAGCGAGTGATTAGGTGATATAGCAGCTGCAGAAACATGAGGGAGAGGATTGTGTGCTGATGAATAGAGAGAAGCTCAACATGCAGACAGTCACTCCCTTTTTCTTTAATCACATCTGATGCTCGGGCTACGCAAACGTATTGAACGCCACGCCCAGAGTGACTGGTTGATCAATAGCATCTAGACACACAAACGGAATCTTTCCCTCAGAGATCCCTCAGCTCACTGTGCATCAATGCTGCTGTCACCCACAGCTGCACTGCCAGAGAATGTCTGCACAGGAAAGGCCTGATTATGTGAATCACAGCCAGACGTGTGTGTGTGTGTTGCGTGTGCACGTGCATTGTGCTTTTTCTCAACATCCTGGTTGGTATTTATCATTTGTATTTCAAGGATAAGAGAATGATTATAATAATAGTAAATATCAATATCACATGAACATGGGTGCAAGTATAAAATTATCAAAAACCTGAAAAGTCTGACAAAGTCAGACATGCATGGCGCAGCCATGCAGGGGGGGTTTACAAAGTGGGGTGAGCCCCCCTTAGGGCTCGGAAAAAAATTTAAATTACAAGTTAAAATGGTTGTCTCTCATGTAATCTCATGCAAACATTTATAATATTAATAGTTATATGATTTGCATATTCACATCAAATGTTTAATACATTTCATCAATTCATCTGAAATAACAATATTTCAAGTACAAGACTTGATATTTCAAAACATCTAGCAACTACTAATTTAAATGTTGAAACAACCATTTTTAATCTGCTTTTGCTGTGATACCTTTTTTACAATATATACACAGCTTGAGTTAAAATAAGGAGCCACATGTCTTGATGTCCTCAGAAACTCCTGGATTTTAGCAAATAACAAGATTCAGCTTTTTCCATATACAAAAATATCTACATTTTATAATCCATTACTGACTACAAATGAGTTTTCAACCTAACAACCACATTAGAAAAGATGATAAAAAAGCTAACAAACTTATTTCAAGACCTACCTTACTTTTATTTAATAATTGAAAGGTCATCAAATGTAAAAAAAAAAAAAACATGTTTATAAAAGCAGATACTTGTGATGAATAATTTCAATTCTAAAAGAAAGCACATTGCATTTGCACATCACACAGTATCAGATGACAATTTAAATCACCAATAAATGTGATTAAAATGAACTTTTAATCTATACTGTGGGTGGTAGAAATGGGCAACTGGACTTGCTTGAAGATTCTTGAAAACGTTCTTGAGAACTGAGGAAGCCTTTCGGACGAGAGGTGAAACGTTTTCAAGAATCTTCAAGCAAGTCCAGTTGCCCATTTCTACCACCCACAGTTTACTATGACCTGGATGATTGAGAATCTTCACAGACTTTTATTCTATCCACATTCACTGGAAATGAGCAATCGCGTGCTCTGATTGGCTACTCGACGACTAGGATATCAGCTCATGTACCGTGAGTAAAGAAAAACAAAATGGTGGAGCGTGTTGCTGAATGAACCGAGGACAAAATAAAAACTCCACTCGAAAACAAAACCCCAAAAAATACAAAAAAGCAACAAAATGTGGAATAAAAGTATTTGATGGTAAGAACGTATCTTTTTTATTTTTTAAGAATTATTATGATAGAATTTTTCACAAATTGATGCAGTCATTTCACCGGTTTGGTTTAATTTATCTCATCTCATTATCTCTAGCCGCTTTATCCTGTTCTACAGGGTTGCAGGCAAGCTGCAGCCTATCCCAGCTGACTACGGGCGAAAGGCGGGGTACACCCTGGACAAGTCGCCAGGTCATCACAGGGCTGACACAAACGCTACGTTCACACTGCAAGGCTTAATGCTCAATTCCGATTTTTTTGTGAAATCCGATTTTTTTGTGAGGTCGTTCACATTAACAAATATATGCGACTTGTATGTGATCCTCAGTATGAACGAAAAGCGACCTAAAAGTGTTCCGCATGCGCATTGCAGGATACGACGACGTCACACGCAGTGAGCATGGCCAGTGTTTACGGAAGTAAAACCGCCCGGTTGCGGTATGACCCATCCAATCTAGCTTGAATAGCTGTATCCCCCCAAATGGAAATCAGCTCCCTAACCTCTGCGTCCTTCCATTGAGAAGATTCAGAACCTTCACAGCCCGAAGCGTCCCTTGCATTGATGTCATGCGCAGGGGCGCAGATACGTTTTTTGAACTGGGGGGGACAAAAAACTGGGGGGGACAAAGCTGCCAGCAAACCAACCCCAACTCCGATATGCCTGTCAAACTTGTTGTGGGTTACCATAGCAATCAAGCTCGAGCTCGCAACCTGTGCAGTCTGCGCAGCTCAACCAACCGAATATCAGTCTTTGTTTTATGTGAGTTGTTGCAACTATGTATACACTGCTGTGCACCTCAATAAACCGAATGGTAATTAGTCTTTTGATTTTTCCGTGAGGTTTGCCTTATGCAAAGAAAGACAGCATAGACGTTTTTTCCTCCCTATAAGTGGGGGGGACCGAACGAGGTGAATTTAAATCTGGGTGGGACGAGTCCCACCCTCTATCTGCGCCCGTGATTATGCGCCATGTTGTTGTAACTTTTTTTGAGAGACCCGCCGCCTACTTCAGCGCAGAATAGTGACGTTTGTGGCTTGTTGATGACGTGTAAGTCGGATGAATGCGACCTGGCGGTTCAGACTGAAGTCGCATATGAAAAGAGCGGATAGGAATCGGAATTAGGACCACATATCCAAACGGCCTGGGTCGGATTTGAAAAAATCGGATCTGTGTCGTTCATATTGTTAATAAAAGATCGGATACGGGTCACATATGGGCGAAAAGATCGGATTTGAGTCACTTCAGCCTGCAGTGTGAACGTAGCCTATAGACACAGACAACCATTCACACTCACATTCACACCTACGGTCAATTTAGCCCATGTTTACATTAGACCGTATCAGCGGATCATCAGATTAACGGTTTTAAAACGATTAGTGTGCACACAGCAACACCAATACACGATTTGCGTGCACACAGCAACACCAATACACGGATACGCTCGGCTCCGCAGGCATCCTGCGCTCCAAATCACTCCGCCCTGAACAGCGAGTGCCCTCTGGAGGGTGCGCACTCCGGCCCTGCGCAGCTCACAGAGCACGCGAGTGAAGTGCACAAGCTGTGATTCGGGACTGAGCTGCTGTGTGTGTGATCCCAGCGCATATCACTTACCACTTGCAAGTGGAAGGATGGCAAGCCTAAAGACAATCATAACTACACAATGGGCAGTATTTGCATCAGTATTTGCAGTATTTTCATACTTTTATACTCTTTAATGAAAGGTGATACAAGGCGGAAGTCCGCGCCGTTTTTCAGCAGTCGCGTCACATGACCAACGCCAGCGAATCAGGAAGGTGGATGTCACAGTGACGTTGTCCAATGACGACGCCAGCTAGAGCTCAGCACAGCGTATCCGCGTATTCTCAATGTTTACACAGCACCGGAGCTGACACGATCTGGATTGAATACGTGGACGCTGGCGGATTCCCGTTTCCCGGCGTTTTAATGTAAACGGACAGTGCATCCGCGAAGAAATCGAGACAGATACGGTCTAATGTAAACTTGGCCTTAGAGTCACCAGTTAACCTAACCTGCATGTCTTTGGACTGTGGGAGAAACCGGAGCACCCGGAGGAAACCCACGCGGACACGGGGAGAACATGCAAACTCCGCACACAGAAAGGCCCTCGCCGGCCACGGGGCTCAAACCCGGACCTTCTTGCTGTGAGGCGACAGCGCTAACCACTACACCACCGTGCCGCCCTGGTTTAATTTATCAAATTTGCAAAAACTAAAAATGTTGTTTCTCAAAATCCAGTGAATGTGGATAGAATAAAACAATTATTCCACTCAATCTCATCAGACATGGCTTATAGCCAACTCAGCACTACGTGCCTCGTCGGCTATCAGCTCATGTACAACTTGATTTCATGGAATAATGGTTAAATGTCCTGAAAAGTCACAAAAACAAGTGTGTGTGTGTGTGTGTGTGTGTGTGTGTGTGTGTGTGTGTGTGTGTGTGTGTGTGTGTGTTCGCGCACCTTCAAGCCTGGGCACTGATGCCACTTGTTCTCCTGGCTTGATGATCAGAAACAGCTCATAGCTCTTAATCCAAGGAGTGTGTTTGTTCATTCTCTAATCTCACTCCAGCTCTGCCCATTGTGGCAGCAGAGCTCTACAAACGCACATGCTCATACTCAGTCATTCATTTTGTGTGTGTGTGTGTGTGTGTGTGTGTGTGTGTGTGTGTGTGTGTGTGTGAGAGAGAGAGAGAGAGAGAGAGAGAGAGAGAGAGAGAGATATTTCTCTGATTCTCCTTTGTCTATAATCCACAGGACATTTGTTACATATTCCTCTGAAATGATAATATAAGAAGTGGCATAAGATGGCAGAGCTTCAAGTCTCTTTGCTCTGAATCATCAAAGATCTGTGGTTCTTCCTTTCTGAATCAGTCAGGCTTCATCCCAGCGCCCCCATCTTCCCTCATACTCATTTGCATGTCTATATTCACCAATCAGTCACAATCCTCTTCAGTCCTCAGTCTGAAGTCTAAAAATAGTGAAGCTATTATTGATAACTAAGTAAACTTTAATAAACGGCCTTTACTGAACTAAATGAATCATAAAATTGCCTAGGCTCTGGGTGTTATAACAGGCTTGTGCTCCCTGTAATGAGTTTGTTATGGTGTAGCTGTAGCTGCCTGGCAGGAGTGGAGGTGAGAGCCAGAATGCTGCTCTCACAAAATAATACTCACTCACTTGCCAATCAAGCGCCTGGATATGGAGAATCAGGGTTCATGCAGGGATTGATCACTTTATTTACCAGCAGTTCTGCCTGACAGTATGGTTACTATTTAAACATATCAGTATGGACAGTATGGATGATTATTATGAATAATATCTTGAATTGGCAATGTATTTTATTCCCCATAATGAAAACCAGAAAGCAGATGAAGGAAAGCATAAATAGACATAAACAAGTGTGTTGCCTGTATATGTCTAACCAAAGAGTACTACCTTCAGGCTGTTGTTTGTTTGTCTAATTCTGCCAGAGGCAATCTTCCAGACACAGCACTGCACTCTTTTCTTTTGCTAGAATGAATGCATTCACTGCAATGTGTCCCATGGCTCCCACTGCCTCTGCTGCCTCCTGGTTCCTCTACGCCTCTTAAAACACAAATGCCTGTCTTAAACCCAAAGTCGTTCAGAGTTTTGGAGATGGAAGACGTTATCAAGAGTATTAAAGAGTACAGAAAGCTGCAAAAGACTGGCGCACCTCGCCATTAGGGTTTTAAAATGTTTCAAGAGGACACTGCTCGATGGGGAAGGAAATTGACTGTGTAAAACGTATTATTATGGCTGGCTTTCCCTTGTAATGACAATACGCTTTCTGTGCACCTCATCACCATGCTTGTCTGAAAAACGATAGAGGGAAATGATCCCTGAAGAAATACAGTGATAGAGGGAGATGGAGTACAGGGACTTTTGGGGTGAGGCTGGAGAACAGCGAGATGGAGAGAGAGTAGGAGTGACAAAGGTGAGTAGGTGGAGGTGAGTGACAAATCAGTCAGGGGTCAGCTCACAGTCATGTACAACACTGTATGTGTGATTGGCTTTTGGGATATAACAATTTAATCATTCCTATATGATCTTACACTGCCATGATGTTCAGAAACCTTTACTCCATTTATGTTAATTGTGCAAGTCTACTATTTAACACTTGAAATGACTCTTTTTAACCCTTTCTCACAGTACACTGGCATTCAAAATCGACTTATCTGACATTTTCAATCAGTATGAACATATTTTAAGGTACACTGCTTCAAATTGTTCAGCTGTGGCTTCAGCAGTTTCCCGTTTTCTCTTTTGCTTTAAGTAAATGAGACAAAAAAACGCAGCTGACAGATGATTCAGAGCCGCAGCACAACAAACTTTCAGGATTCCTTTAACTGCAAGCAGCAGCTGTTAAAAAAAATAAATCAATAAAAATAAATCAATAATCTCATCTCATCTCATTATCTCTAGCCGCTTTATCCTGTTCTACAGGGTCGCAGGCAAGCTGGAGCCTATCCCAGCTGACTACGGGCGAAAGGCGGGGTACACCCTGGACAAGTCGCCAGGTCATCACAGGGCTGACACATAGACACAGACAACCATTCACACTCACATTCACACCTACGGTCAATTTAGAGTCGCCAGTTAACCTAACCTGCATGTCTTTGGACTGTGGGGGAAACCGGAGCACCCGGAGGAAACCCACGCGGACACGGGGAGAACATGCAAACTCCACACAGAAAGGCCCTCGCCGGCCACGGGGCTTGAACCCGGACCTTCTTGCTGTGAGGCGACAGCGCTAACCACTACACCACCGTGCCGCCCTAAATCAATAATAATAATAATAATAATAATAATAATAATATTATCCCTGCAATGACCTGGCGACTTGTCCAGGGTGTACCCCGCCTCTTGCCCATAGTCAGCTGGCATAGGCTCCAGTTTGCCTGCGACCATGTACAGGATAAGCGGTTACAGATGATGGATGGATATTATTATTATTGTTGTTGCTGTTGTTGTTATTAAAGCATAAATAAATAACAAATTAAAACAAATTTTAAAATGGACCATTTTGAGTACACTGAAAAAAAAATTATTATTTGGCTCAATACTTATACATCCATCCATCCATTATCTGTAATCACTTATCCTGTTCTACAGGCTCTTAGGCAAGCTGGAGCCTATCCCAGCTGACTACGGGCAAAAGGCGGGGTACACCCTGGACAAGTCGTCAGGTCATCGGAAGGCCAACACAGAGACAAACAACCATTCACACTCACATTCACACCTACGGTCAATTTAGAGCCACCAATTTACCTAACCTGCATGTCTTTGGACTGTGGGGGAAACCGGAGCACCCGGAGGAAACCCACGCGGACATGGGGAGAACATGCAAACTCCACACAGAAAGGCCCTCGTTGGCCGCTGGGCTCGAACCCAGGACCTTGTTACTGTGAGGTGACAGTGCTAACCACTACACCACCAATACTTATACAATACTGATAAAATTCAGTAGCTTCTAAACACTTGAGGGTTGTTTGTTTGTTTGTTTGTTTGTTTGTTTGTTTGTTTTTGTTTGTTTGTTTGTTTGTTTGTTTTACTGAATCTAACACAGTATGTGCAATGCAGAAGTGTAATTGTTTAAACTCAGACAAATATATTGAAAAAAATAATTTTGTGAGTCACTTCAACATCCAGTAAAATTCCAGTTCAACCAATTTAATTTTTCAAATCAAGTTCCGTTGTTTTGGTTCCAATTTGCTAAGCAGAAAAACTGCACTCCATTTGCGATATATTTTCCACACCAGCTGTGAGAACGGTTATGGCAGATGATAATACAAGTGTCTATTACAGTGTCTTGCAAAAGTATTAATCCCCCTGAGTGTTTGACCTGTTTTAAATGTCTTGGAATGGCCTAATCAAAGCCCAGACCTCAATCCAATTGAGAATCTGTGGCATAACTTGAAGATTGCTGTACACCAACTCAACCCATCTAACTTGAAGGAGTTGGAGCAGTTTTGCCTTGAGGAATGGGCAAAAATCCCAGTGGCTAGATGTGCTAAGCTAATAGAGACATACCCCAAGAGACTTGCAGCTATAATTGCAGGAAAAGGTGGCTCTACAAAGTATTGACCTTTTTTTTTTGGGGGGGGGGGGGGGGGGGATATCTATGCACACTCCAGATTTCAGTTTTTTTCATCTTAATTATTGTTTATGTCAGAATAAAATTAAAAAAAACCTATTTTCACCTTTAAAGTGGTAGGCATGTTGTGTAAATCAAAAGGTACTAACCCATTTCAAACCCAGAACCTGCTTGCTGTCAGACAACAGTGCTAAGCCAAGCCAAGAAGAGCCAATCCAAGCCTTTGTATGTCACATGTACACTCAAGCACAGACTTAAAGTGCATATTCTGGACCAATTTCGTAGTTTTTTATATGAAAGTATGTCCCTTTACACACTCATCCAGAAGGGTAATTTTGCACAAGGCCATCTGTCTACAGCAGAAAAAAATAAAATAACAAAACACGTCTGGAAAAATCCCAAGGGAGTCTGGACCCAGATTCGTGACGTTACCTGCGGAAGTGCCAGCAGGCTGCGAGAGCTTTGCACGGTTTCAGTGCACAGCCTGTGTAGACCAAGCGCTCCTATTTCTCTCTCATTGTCCGGCCTTTTGGGAAACGATGAGTACTAATCCCATCAAGATTGGTGTTGCTACACCCTCCTACGATACATCTGTTAACTATTTTAATAATTACGCGATAACGTTGAAGACATTTGCAGAAAACCACCAGGTTGTTTTCTCATAAACAAACCAGCGCTGACGTAGGATTCAGAGGGAGGCGTCCCGCAGATGACGTCACGAAAATCAATGTTTCCTGGGAAATCCAAATGCCAATTTTTTTCAGAGGCGGACCAATTCGCCTCAAATGGCTTGATTTTAACTGAATTTTTCTGGTATTGCGCAAGGTAAAAAAATTGCAGAGAATGCAAAATGTTACAGATATTTGACCAAAGTTTAATATAAAATAGGAGAATTACATTGATCTTGCTCCTGAATTTACCTGTGATATGCAAATACTTTTATTCCATATTTTGTTGCTTTTATATTTGGGGGGTTGTTTTCACGTAGAGTTTTTATTTCATCCTTGGTTGGTTCAGCAATACACTCTCCCATTTTGTTTTTCTCTACTCACGGTATATAAGCTGATAGCCTTGTGGTAGAGTAGCCAATTGGAGCACGTGATTGCTCATATCCAGTGAATCTGGATAGAATAATAAATGTTATCCCCGTGATAGATTGGTGACCTGCCCAGGATGTACCCCGTCTCTCGCCCGAAGGTAGCTGGGATTGGCTCCAGCTTCCCCGTGACCCAGACAGAAAAGTGGTATAGATAATGGATGGAAAATAATTGTTGGCCCTCCAGAACCTTGCTGCTGCAATGATGTCTGATTTTTTTACATGTAAACATAATGGCACTTAACACCACCATGTCATGGATTTAGGTTAAGTTTTTGTCTGTATTAATCTGAATGTTCCAGACAACTAAATCATTAATCAAGATTTTTATAATAGTAAACTACAGTCTGGAAGAATGAGCTGGGGAGCTATAAGCAAGCCCACACCAGCCCGCCGCCGCTCACCATGGGCGACTCCAGAGAAGTGGAGAGTCCAGCCCCTCTCGAGGAGCTGGGTTCCAGAGCCCAAGCTGTGCGTGGAGGTGAGCCCGACTATCTCTAGCCGGTACCTCTCAACCTCCCGCACAAGCTCAGGCTCTTTCCCCCCCAGCGAAGTGACATTCCATGTCCCAACAGCCAGCCACTGTGTCCGGGGATCAGGTCGTCGAGGCCCCTGCCTTCGACTGCCACCCAATCCACACTGCACCAGTCCCCTACTGCTACCTCTGTGGGTGGTGAACCCACAGGAGGTCGGGCCCACGTCACCTCTTCAGGCTGGGCAAAGGCCCGGCCACCAAGCACTCGCATACGAGCCCCAACCCCGGGCCTGGCTCCAGGGTAGGGCCCCGGCTGCGTCATACCGGGCGATGTCACGGCCCTCGGTTTTTTCTCCATAGGGGTTTTGGTGAACTGCTCTTGGTCTGGCCTGTCACCTAGGACCTGTCTGCCTTGGGAAACCCTGACAGGGGCATAATGCCCCCGACAACATAGCTCCTAGGATCATTCAAGCACACAAACCCCTCCACCACAATAAGGTGGCAGTTCTACTCCGCCATGTGTTGGAGTTTACCCCAGTGAATGAGAGGGTCGCCTCTCTGTGCCTTCGGACTGGGGAGAGGGCTCTTGCTGTTGTTTGTGCCTACGGGCCAAATAGCAGTATAGAGTATCCGGCCTTCTTGGAGTCCCTGGGAGAGGTACTGAGGGGTGCTCAGACTGGGGACTCCATTGTGCTACTGGGGGACTTCAATGCTCACGTGGGCGACGACAGTGACACCTGGAGGGGCGTGGTTGGGAGGAACGGCCTCCCCGATCTGAACCCGAGTGGTGTTTTGTTATTGGACTTCTGTGCTAGTCACGGTTTGTCCATAACGAACACCATGTTCGAGCATAGGGGTGTCCATAAGTGCACGTGGCACCAGGACACCTTAGGTCGGAGGTCGATGATAGACTTTGTAGTCGTGTCATCTGATCTCCGACCCTATGTCTTGGACACTCGGGTGAAGAGAGGGGCTGAGCTGTCAACTGATCACTACCTGGTGGTGAGTTGGATCCGCTGGCGGAGGAGGAAGCTGGACAGACCTGGCAGGCCCAAACGTATGGTGAGGGTCTGCTGGGAACGTCTGGCCAAGCACTCTGTCGGGGAGGTCTTTAACTCCCACCTCCGGGAGAGCTTTTCCCAGCTTCCGAGGGAGGCGGGGGACATTGAGTCTGAGTGGACCATGTTCTCTACCTCCATTGTGGATGCAGCTGTTCGGAGCTGTGGCCGCAAGGTCTCCGGTGCCTGTCGTGGCGGCAATCCCCGAACCCGGTGGTGGACACCAGAAGTAAGGGATGCCGTCAAGCTGAAGAAGGAGTCCTATCGGGCCATGTTGACCTCCAGGACTCCTGAGGCAGCTGACGGGTATCGGCAGGCCAGGTGTGCTGCAGCTCGGGCAGTTGCGGAGGCAAAAACTCGGAACTGGGAGGAGTTCGGGGAGGCCATGGAGAAGGACTATCGGTCGGCCTCGAAGAAATTCTGGCAAACCGTCCGGAGCCTCAGGAGGGGGAAGCAGTACTCTGCCAACACTGTTTACGGTGCGGGTAGGGAGCTGTTGACCTCGACTGGGGACATTGTCGGGCGGTGGAAGGAATACTTCAAGGATCTCCTCAATCCCACCATCATGTCTTCCACTGAGGAGACTGAGGCTGATGACTCAGAGGTGGACTCGTCCATTACCCAAGCCGAAGTCACTGAGGTGGTTTGCAAGCTCCTCGGTGGCAAGGCACCAGGGGGTGGATGAGATCTGCCCTGAGTATCTCAAGTCTCTGGATGTTGTGGGGCTGTCTTGGTTGACATGCCTCTGCAACATCGCGTGGTGGTTGGGGACAGTGCCTCTGGAGTGGCAGACTGGGGTGGTGGTCCCTCTCTTTAAGAAAGGGGACCAGAGAGTGTGCTCCAATTATATTATCCAATTATCACACTTCTCAGCCTCCCAGGGAAGTTTTACTCCAGGGTACTGGAGAGGAGAATTTGACCGATAGTCGAACCTCGGCTCCAGGAGGAACAATGCGGTTTTCGTCCTGGTCGCGGAACACTGGACCAGCTCTATACCCTTCATAGGGTGCTCGAGGGTTAATGGGAGTTTGCCCAACCAGTCCACATGTGCTTTGTGGATCTGGAGAAGGCATTCAACCGTGTCCCCCGTGGATTTCTGTGGGGGGTGCTTCGGGAGTATGGGTTTTGGGGCTCTTTGCTAAGGGCTGTCCAGTCCCTGTACTAACGGAGCAGGAGTCTGGTTCGCATTGCCGGCAGTAAGTCAGACCTGTTCCCAGTGCATGTTGGACTCCGGCAGGGCTGCCCTTTGTCACCGGTTCTGTTCATAATTTTTATGGACAGAATTTCTAGGCGCAGCCAGGGGCCAGAAGGAATCCTGTTTGGGAACCACAGGATTTCATCTCTGCTTTTTGCGGATGATGTTGTCCTGTTGGCTTCTTCAAACCAGGACCTTCAGCATGCACTGGGGCGGTTTGCAGTCGAGTGTGAAGCGGCTGGGATGAGAATCAGCACCTCCAAGTCCGAGGCCATGGTTCTCGACCGGAAAAGGGTGGCTTGCCCTCTCCAGGTTGGTGGAGAAGTCCTGCCTCAAGTGGAGGAGTTTAAGTATCTCGGGATCTTGTTCACGAGTGAGGGAAGGATGGAGCGTGAGATCAACAGGCGGATCAGTGCAGCCTCTGCAGTGATGCGGTCGCTTTACCGGTCCGTCGTGGTGAAGAAGGAGCTGAGCCAAAAGGCGAAGCTCTTAATTTACCGCTCGATCTACGTTCCGACTCTCACCTATGGTCATGAGCTTTGGGTAATGACTGAAAGAACAAGATCGTGGATACAAGCGGCCGAAATGAGTTTCCTTCGCAGGGTGGCTGGGCGCTCCCTTAGAAATAGGGTGAGAAGCACAGTCACTCGGGAGGAGCTCGGAGTAGAGCCGCTGCTCCTCCACATCGAGAGGAATCAGCTAAGGTGGCTCGGGCATCTTTTTCGGATGCCTCCTGGATACCTCCCTGGGGAGGTGTTCCAGGCATGTCCCCCCAGGAGGAGGCCCCGGGGAAGACCCAGGACACGCTGGAGGGACTATGTCTCTTGGCTGGCCTGGGAACGCCTCGGTGTTCTTCCCAAGGAGCTGGCCGAGGTGTCTGGGGAAAGGGAAGTTTGGGCTTCCATGCTTAGACTGCTGCCTCCGCGACCCGGTCCCGGATAAAGTGGAAGAAGACGAGATGAGACGAGACGAGTCTGGAAGAATCAATATCTCACAAAAGCATGAAAATGAGAAAATAAATTAACTATCAAATGCATCCATAACATTAATAAATACAGAGCATAGAATTTATCCATATTCCTCTTTCTCACATTCACTCATTAATTCACTTTCAGTAAGCACTTTATCTTGGATGAGGAGCCTATCCCAGCAATGCTTGGAGCAAGAGGAGAGAGTTTACCCCGATGGGATGCCAGTTCATTGAAAAGTATCATGCACACACTCATTCACACCCATGGGCGATTTGGCATAGCTAGTCATCCTACTAACATGTTTTGGATAGTGTGGGGGAACAGGTGAACCCACAGGAAACCCATGCAAACACCGGGAGAATGCACTGCAGTGCTGCACCACCCTCTTCCTTCTCTCTCTCTCACATTAACACATGAACCTTTGCCCCAGAGATGCACTCAGACACAGTGTCCATGTATTTTAGATCCCTGTGATTCACTCTCACAAGTACACATGCATGTTAAGGTTTCACCTTCCACTATATAGGAGCAATAATTCAACCCTCAATTCGTCCCTGAGCATGTTAATGACCTAATTTAGGAAAGTGATTTGCACATTGACTAATCAACTTAAAGCACCTGCACCATCCTGACAGAACCAAAGAACCTCCACAATACAGAATAGAACATTCTGCGCTCATACAAAATCTCTTACTGAAACAATAAAACCATGAGGAGGCTCCTCCGAACACACCAAAGCACATCTGGCTATATGCACCTGGGGGACCTCAGTTACGCTGTAAATTAAATTGCCACTGTGTAATCCACAATGCTAAACTCAATGAAAGCCTTTCACACCTTTCTTTTGGGAGATTACGAGGCCATGTTAACAGATACAAATAAAATATTACTTTTAATCATTTCCCCCGAACATATTTTCCTTCTTCCATCCTTTTTGCTTAGCAATTTAGGAACAAGGCCAGGTTAAATTTGGAAACAATGATTTGAGTTTCAGTTCTCAAATTAAAAAGACAAATCCGAAAACCCATATTTCCTCGGGGTGAGCAGGCTGATGGGAGCTCAGGAAAACCTCATCAGTATACAGACACTGCAATTATATAGTGACTAGTGGAGGCTCAGAGCATATGCATTTTATACACTGGAGCATATCTCCTGCTAAGTTCTGTGACCATCAGACAGTAACCCATAAACAAATATTATAAAGAATATTGAAATAAATTGATTATTGTTCATTGTTACATGAAAATTGCCTTGAACGCATGAAAAGCAGAATAATATACTGTCTTTACACAAATTAAAAGATATCGCTCTTCGTGTTTAGTTCATCGAAAGCAAAGCGTTTTTTGTTTTGGTTTGGGTTTTTTTGGTTTCTGTGCTGGAACCCTTTAAATAGGGTTCACTACAAGAAACACAGTGTTTCATAATCAGAAAGGGATCTAAATAAAACCCTTTCTTGGGAACTTAAGAAACTTTCATTATTTACCGAAACCTTAAAGAAGCCTTGAAAAGCGTTTTTTTTTCTTTTCTTAAGAGTGTACATGTTTAAAGCCACACAGCAGCTTTTTCCTGTGACATCAAACATGATAAAGTAGAAGGAGGAAAAACAATTAGCTAAAAGGTCCCTGGGATCAGAAGGAATAATTAGAGTGAAATGAAGTGACAGGTTTAACAGGCAGGGATAATTTCACATCGCCTTGTTTCCTGAGGGAAATCGGTCCTTTAATTGAGTTTGCCAGTTCTTTGTTTGGCAAACAGGTCTTGGCCAGATACTGTTTCTATTTATCATAATTACCATGATTTTTAACATCTCTTTTTCTGATTTCTTATCTTTCTCCTTTTAAACACATGTTCAAACACATGATGATGCTGTTGCCTGAAAAAGAAAGAAAAATATATTTCTTAGCAGGTTTTACCACACTGATAATCAAAACGTCTGGTGATTTGTGTTTGCTGTATAGATGCTGCTCTTGCCATTACATAATGCCAGTAGGCTTGGTGGTAGATCACTGTTAGTTCTCAAGAATGAGGACACAATGGCTTTTCCCATCAAAGCACAGCATGTCTATTCTCCCTGACTCCATTGTGGAGGAAAGAAGGAGGGGCATTATTGTGAAATGGGTGAGGTACTGCCACCATCTTGGTTCTAGCCACAACATGGAATAACCCAGAACTCAATGGGGTGTTAAATGGGAAATTGTCAGTTTCCTGCAACTGCCTTAATGTCATTGCCCTCCTTATGTGCACTTACACGCACACAGACACACACACACACACACACACACACACACACACACACACACACACACACACAGAGACACACACAATAGACCCAATGTTATTGCAAGGGCCAGGGGTTATCTAATCTTCCGTAAGCATTTCTACCTGATCATGACACACAATAGACTGTTTGTTTCCCTACCTGGACACCACACACACACCTTCTCCCAGCAGGGGGGATTGCATTATAATGGCAGATTCAATCACCACTCTCACATGCATAACTAAACACAAATTAGTCATTAACTCGTTAATTCAAAGAACTAATCAAACAACCAAACACAAAATAATGATAAATATGATATTCAAGCAGTGTAACGCTTCAGTATGTTCAGTATTAATGCATATATCATATAAACAGTGGAATTAACAGTTATATTACAACAACTTTAACAGCTTTTTAGGGCTTAATTTTATGCTTATGTAGCCAATAAGGAGTGTGTGTGTGTGTGTGTGGGGGGGGGGGGGGGGGGGTTTGTAATATTCTGACTACGCCACTAGGGAATTTACCTAGACCAGTATCACCTTAACAGGTGTCTCAGTCATTACCCATAGACTGTTCTATAGCACACAGGTTCGTTGTACCCGCAAGACAAGAAACGTGTTTCCATCCATGAAATTCAGTTTATTGAAAGAGTATAAAAATATATATATTTATGAAACACAAACTCAACACTCACAACCACAATTGTATGTACCACCTCAAATGAAGAGGGAAAAATAAAATAAAAGAAAAGAAATGTCTAGGCTGGGGGCTTACCCACGAAAAGGGCAAGTCTTTGGCCTGGGAAAAATCCCAGGAATAAAACACCCACTCACACGTGAACACACCCACAGCAAAAAAATATATCCAACCTAATCACACAACCACAGCACACTAAAAGAAAATTAATATAACTGGAGGTGGACACAATTAACAAACACACCCAAAAACACATACGCATCTACTCAACAAAATTGGTATAAATCAAACAAAATTAAACTAAATTGATGCAAAATTAATTCAAACAAAGCAACCCAAAACAAAAACAAAGTAATGAAAAATGTATACTGGTGATCCACGGTAGTTGTCAGAAATCCTCCCACCAGTACACAAAGGAAAAGAAACACACAAAACAATTAGCCCACACAAAGTAGGCCAACAGAAAACAAAATATAACAAACAAAGATAAATTACAAATACAGACACTCTCACAGACAATCACACACAACGCGAACAGAACAACGCCACACAATTGCAGCTGACATACAGCAAAAACTCTGTTCGCCGTCAGACCAATCACACAAAATCAGGGCCAAGCAAAACAGCAGAAGGCGCCCCAATGAATGTCACGTATGCCCTGATTCCTAAAATGCATCATAAAATATCACATTAATAAAAAAATAAATGAAACAACAAATTCATTCCAATGCTATATCAAGCTACATACCAGGGGAGCAGTATCAAGTTGCTTGCGATGCCGAATTCCACAGGTTCAGTCACAATTCTTTAATACTGCAGAAAGTTTCTCGGTTACAATAAACACAGAACAAGCTGCCAACATAAATAAACTGAACGGGAACCTACCGGTACAGGATATACAGACTCAAACGTGCAGCAAGGTATTAGCGTAGCTCACCAACAGAAGCTGCAGAAAGTAAAACATTACCCACAACGCGAGGAATAAGTCACGACAAACAATGCACATTAAACAAACAGGACATCTTACCAGCGATCAGGCAGAAACGGGTATACGGGGAGCCAAGGTAGGGCCAGGAAACGAAGGCGTTTTTTTCCTGGGCCAGATCTCCATATCCTTATATACAAGCTCCCAGCATACTCATTGGCCCATGAGCGCCATTACCAGAAGCTCCACCCATTCATCCCACTACAATCACATATGATTTTTTTATTATATGAGTCAGTAATCTGATTCTCCTTCAGAATTACTAATTTTTGAAAATGTACAGTGTATTTGTTAATTAGTAAAACAATTGTAACACTGTAACTGTGCTTTTAAAACACAAGGCATATAAAATAAACAGTACCTCAGAAATGTATGCTCTTAAAAGTTTTACATAGCAAAGTACTGGGTCCTTCTGTCAGGTACAACAATGTTAAACTCAATCAGAGTTTAAAAATAAGAGTTTCTCACATGTGTCATGGATTGAAAGTACAATGGTGTCTTAGGGCCATTGGAGGCCCAAAAAAAAGGAGCTGAGGTGGGGGTGATATTATAACATTTAAATAAATAAATAAATAAATAAATACATACATACATACATACATACATAAGTTTTAAAAAAGAAAAAAAACCCGCAGGAGCCAAGGCTGAGCCGAGAGTTATAGGAAACGCCGCCTTTCCTCCTAGATCATGCAATATAAAAGAATAAAGTGCTAAGAGATTTTCATCTGCGTTTTCCAGAATGCACTATAGCTGGGAAGATGGATGGATGGATGGATGGATGGATTCATTCATTCATTCATTCATTCATTCATTGTTACATTTCCTGGATGCAATAGGAGAGGTATGTATAAAACCCACAGGTTTGTTTATCTCTGTCCTTTTTTTTGTCTTAGTTGTTTATAAATGAAGCAGGGAAGCTTTTTTCCTCATAAATTGACTTTGTATGGTGTTCGGGTCTGTGGAACCCATTTTCATTTTTTTTTAACCATATATGCTGCTCATATATTGCTTGTAACTGGGGTGAAGTAAACATCTGTTAAGTATTTAATGTAAAATTGTTTGACTGTGTTGAATTTAAAACACCAAAATGCAGCGGGGCCACCAGACCCATGAACACTGGCTGAGTAACAAAAATATGAACACCACACAAGGGTTAATCTTGGAATTGGAGGGGGATTTTTTTCTTGCAAATGTATGACTTTGTAATGTCGGAGAATATCCAAGATTTTTCTCATAAATGTACAACTTTAATCTCAGAAATTCTGAGGGGGTTTTTTTCTCAGAAAATAAGCCCCTACCTCAGCTTTATTTATTTGTTTGTTTGTTTGTTTGTTACTTACAATGGCCCTAATATGTCATCATTAATAGATAGATAGATAGATAGATAGATAGATAGATAGATAGATAGATAGATAGATAGATAGATAGATAGATAGATAGATAGATTTGCGGAAATTTCATTAGCATGTAAACAGAATTGTCAGATTGATTTCAATTATATTTAGTATTTCTTCAATTAATTGAAATTAATGATAAGGCTAAAGTTTTAAGGGTCCCAAAAACAATAGCTTTTAAGGACAAGATAAAACCCACCACAGTTTAAGAAGATATATCAGATGGCTAAATAAAACACTAATAAGCTGTTAATATTACCAAGTAACTGCTATATTCACTAATTATGCACACACTTATTAGTTATGATTGAATGATTTCATATTTTACCTGAAGTCATAATGAACTCCAGAATGTCATAATCAATTTTTTTCTCATAAGCAGTTAGTATTATGAAAATGCATTTTGAATTCACAACACAACCACTTTTGTTCAAAAAGAAGAAACATAAGATGGAAAAAAATCTAAATAATAAAACAGAGAACACGCTAAGGAAAGAGTTCCTGTACATTTCCAACAACTGCTGTCAGGTTGTTTCCATGAGAGATAGCCTCTGGCTTTGCAAAACCTTTTCTCTTCACTATGTTGTCAGCCTGGCACTTCTCTTGTATCATCTAAAGACAGAACAGGGAGCAAGAGGCTCCGATTACACTGAGCTTAAACGGTACTGGGAATTAAACAAGTTTTTTTGTGTGAAATTTTCTGATAAGACTGCCTGTGTAAAAAGTGAGGATTTTACTCTGGGAATTTAATTCATATTGAGACCTATTGTGTGTGTTTTCTCTCCAACACACACACACACACACTTGGAGTTTCCAGTGTTTCCACTGAGTATCATTATATGTTAAGTGCGTGCAAATGGTTAATTTGCTTAATTGAATTCCTCTCGTTATGAGGAACTGTGCAGCGCATACAAGGTGTTATGAGACGGAGGAAAGAGCAGTACACTTATAAGCTGTTTCAGCCTGTTCATTCTTTGTTCATTCTTTCCTGATGACTGCATTTTCCTTTATGGTTTTCTTTCTTCTTTAGAACTGATCTATTATAGATTAATGTTTTTGAAGGTTTATTACATTGTACAATGCTTTACAGTACCAAACTCCAAACATCATAACCCAGAATTCCATTTTTCAGTCCTTTGCCCTTAATCTATAGCAGGACCGCAGAAAAAAATATAACTGCTCTACTTGTTTTCCTGGAAAAGTCTGGATATGAAAAAGCCAAATCCTTTTCTCTCTGATTCTGACATTCATCTCTGGCAGTAAACATTTTGGGAGATTGTTTCATACTATGTGGCATTCACAAAGAGAATAGCTGCCGTGCTGACTTTCTTTTCTGCAGTCTTTTGGAGACTGGAAGCCATCTGAACCCCAATAAGCAGAGTAATAAAGGGACAGTTCACATTCTGCAGTCCTTATAGGGGGAAAATGTTTATTTTACTGCAAATTGTGTGGCATTTGTGATTTTGTAAACAGATTTGGCTGCATATTGAAAAGATTTAAAGCTGTATTGCAATGGGGTAGTGGAGACAATTATGCCATGTAGAAACCATGGTCCAACATGGCGGCATTCTCAGGTAGTTAGACCTAAAATCACTTTGAGCAGCAGTGAGACATGCTACCTGCAGCTGCTCACTCAGATCCAGCTCTCTAACATTGGTATTGCATCATGACCAGCATCTTGTTTCCTGATTACTGAGACACTCTACATCTGTTACAAAGAAATGGGAGAGAATGTGGTTTTATGTATGAAAAATTAATCAACTCTTGTATAAAGCAGGTTAGAGCCACCTATCAAGGGATCAAATCAAAGCGTATTATATGACATACTCTACTCAAACACACCAGTACCCAAATAAAGGTCATACAGAGGTCATACATTTTTTTGCACAACTTACATCTGATTCTCTGTTTTGTGAGTTCAGTCTGAGTCTCACATTATTAAGTGAATATTACAGCCCAACCCTATGAAACTAGCTGATTAACCCCTCCCAGTTTATTGTTTGATCCTTCTCTGGGAGACACAAATGAGTTTTAGGTCTTTAAAGGTAGCTTTTCCAATTAAAAAAGAACCACACTCTGTCAGGCATATAAATGGCTATGCTTTTAACTGTGTGCCTGCTTGCATGGGCGGTCAGGACTTGAATGGAGCCTTTACCAGAGTGCTTAACTAGCAGAAACCACAGTAGCATGACTAAGACGCTGTGTCAGAAGGACTAATAGCCTTAAACACTCTGCTGCATCTGATGCTTTCCCCCCCAAGTCATATAATGAAGAAACTGAGAAATCTGCACATTGGACAATATGAGCTACATTTCAAAGGACATTAATGAAACTATTTCGCTTCTTTGAGTCATATTCAGGATTCAGAGGTGGAGACGTAAGCAAGCAACTTAAGTTCAAAAGTCAATATTTTATGAGGAAATCCTGCTTAACCCTCCATATTGAGTTACACAGGTGGTGAAATAGATTTTCTAGGTTCTCCATTCAGACTCTAAGGTTGCCAATTTTTTTGGGGGGGGGTGCATGTGCCTTATTTAATAGTGTCCAGACCACTGCATTTAAAGCTCTTACCTTTAATCTCCCCAAAAAATTGGGGCTTAAAAATACAGACTGATGACACAGATCACATTTTTTTTCACTCGTGTGAAAACATGAAAAATTGCCCTAACTTCATGGTCGTAACTATGCGTAACTAAGACATGCCTATGTTACTCGATGTGCAATTTCAGTATTAAATCCTCACTACATGCATGTAAACTCAATTCTAAATGGCCGATGGTGTTCAGTGACTGGTGTTTTATTGTGATATGTCGTAAATCATGCAAATCAAAGCTATCTCTGACCCAACTTTCAGGTTATAGGGACCGAAATTGAGTGATGGGCATTTCTGCCTGTTTCTTTTCTTCTATTTCAAATGTCATGCTAATAATAAAAGTGTTGTAATAATATAAAAATAATACTACCGAGCCTCAATGCAATGATATGGAACAGTGATTCTTTTTGACAATATAGTCCCCCTTCACTACTGCACCATGCCTTGTTCTCCAATATATACTGTATAAACACAAGAGCACCTAAAAAAATTTGAATATTGTGAAAAAGTTCATTTTTTCATAATTTAATTAAAAAAGGTAAACTTTCATATAATATATTAAAGTTTACTTTTTGAATTAAATTCTGAAAAAATGAACTTTTTCACGATATTCAAATATTTTTGAGATGCTCGAGTATATATATATATATATATATATATATATATATATATATATATATATATATATATATACACACACACACACCAACACCCTCCACAAGGAGGATAAGCCACAGAAGGTTATTGCTGAAAAGTCTGGCTGGAAAAGGTGCACAAGCAACAGGGATGAGTACAGACTTGAGAGGATTGTCAAGAAAAGTCAATTCAAGAACTTGGGAGAGCTTCACAAGGAGTGGACTGAGGCTGGTATCAGTGCATCAAGAGCCATCATGCACAGATATCTTCAGAAAAGGAGCTACGACTGTCATATTCCAGCCACTCCTGAGCCAGAGAAAATGTCAGAAGCATCTTACCTGGGCTAAGGAGAGAAAGAACTGGACTGTTGCTCAGTGGTCCAAAGTCCTCTCTTCAGATAAAAGTAAATTTTGCATTTCATTTGGAAATCAAGGTCCTAGAGTCTAGAGGAAGAATGGAGAGGCACAGAATCCAATGCGTTTGAAGTACAGTGTGAAGTTTCCGCAGTCTGTGATGATTTGGGGTGCCATGTCATCTTCTGGTGTTGGTCCACTGTGTTTTATCAAGTCCCGAATCAATGCAGTGATCTACCAGTAGATTTTAGAGCACTTCATGCTTCCATCTGCTGACAAGCTTTATGGAGATACTCATTTCCTTTTCCAGCAGGACTTAGCGCCTGCCCACAGTGCCAAAACTACTACGAAATGGTTTGTTGACCATGATATTACTGTGCTTGACTGGCCAGCCAACTCACCTGACCTGAACCCCATAGTGAATCCATGGGGTATTGTCAAGAGGAAGATGAGAAGCCCCTGACCCGAAAATACAGACGAGCTGAAAGCTGCTATCAAAGCAACCTGGGCTTCAGTAACACCTCAGCAGTGCTATAGGCTGACTGCCTCCATGCCACGCTGCACTGATGCAGTAATTTGTAGTAAAGGAGCCCCAACCAAGTATTGAGTGTATAAATGAGCATACTTTTCAGAAGTTGGGTATTTCTGTATTGTAAATCCTTTTTGATTAATGAGAGGAAATATTCTAATACTTTGAGATACTGGATTTCTGATTTCAGTGAGCTGTAAGCCATAATGATCAAAACTAAAAGAAAAAAGGCTTGAAATATTTCACTTTATGTGTAATGAATATAGAATAGATGAAAGTTTACCTTTTTGGATTAAATTATAAAAAAAATGAACTTTTTCATAATATTCTAATTGTTTGAGTTGCACTAGGATATATTACACACACACACACACACACACACACACACACACACACACACACACACACACACACACACAGTGAAACAAAGCAGGATAGACCCTCCAGCCATTCAGAGATGATAACCAATCTAATAATGTTTGGAGTCCAACTGGATTTGTTGTTGACACCATATCCTCGAAATTTCCTATGAACTTGTTTCATGTTGCTTTGACACTAGATTAAGCTATGAACATTTTCAGAATATGGATAGTAAAAAAAAAACATTTGGCTCATCAAAACACGTCATTGAAGCTGAATTACAAATGACTAAATTTAGACTGAGACAGAATCTCAGATCTGAAGCAAGACAAAGAGCTGCTTGGTTCTGTGGTAAAGAGATACAGAGCTTAGAGATGGGAGCGTAGAAGTGCAACAAAACATAGCAGGGTCTCGAGGGAGCAGCCTATAAAACTAAGAAGAAAAGAGGAACAAGAGAGAATGAAATGAGGGAGGTGGGTGGCACCATGTTAGCTCTGCTCCCAAAATCAACACGATGGCTTCTGACTGCAGGCTAACTCTTCTCCAGGGACACCTGCCTTGACAGCTAGCTTTGGGCCAGACTGGAAGGCTGAGAGTCATTAATCGTACTTCATGTGTCTGCTCATCCACCATGTGAAGGCACTTATCTTTTCTGCATTGCAATGCCTTAATCAGGAAAGAAAAACATAATTACAGCTGAATACAACCATGCTGGGACATATTACTGTCATTTTCTTTTTTGTTTGTGTCACTTTGGCATCACAAAATTAGATCATTTTTAATGTGCTTTGGAACAGTTAAACATAGAAGATGCACTCTGACCTAGCATGTAATCAAGGCTCATGGAAGGTACACATATTGACAACTGTAATGAACTGAAATCGATAAATGGAGCACCATCAGGTAAGTTAAAGTGCCAAGATGTTTGTTGCATTTGCACTAGAAAAGTGGTGTCATGGGATCGTTGGCGGTGTGTTGGAGAGCCATGAACCAAGGCTTTAGCCATGGGTCAGCCCTATGGCAAAATGCTCTGGCCTGGCCTGTGATGGAGTGGTACAGCACGCCCTGGGATGTACTCCTGCCAACACAGCTGTTGGAATAGTGCTTCAGTAACAGCCATGCCCAAACACCTCCCATAGCATGTGGGTTGAGTCAGTGCCAAATCCCAGTACCCCCTTCCAAATCAGACCCCTTCAGCCACCAAACTGAAGAACGGGCAAGCAGACAAGGGATTAAAGGGGCTTCACATGCAGACCAACAGCTAGGGAGCTTTCTTCACATACCCAAGATCTGGAATGAGACGGAGCCAAGTCACTACAGAGAAAAATCTCAGCCAAAAGTGACTCCACATGCTCTCACCCACTCACTCTAGAGTGTTCATCAGATGTCATATGCAACTCTGAGCTAGAATATCGCAGATGCTGTCATACCATACACACCCTAACCTTAAGTGCTCCAGGGTTGCTACTGAAAACTTCTCGAAAAAATGCTCAAGCCTTCTAGTGTGATGGTTCTCAAAGTGGGGTCAGGGAACACCCTGCATCAGTGAGCCTGTCATGAATCCCCATCTCCCTGCTCTCATGTCTGTTTTGTTTTGCATTCTCTTCATGAGCTTTTGCTTGTTATGCCATGTGTATTTTTTCTGTTCTACTCCTTTCATTGAATGGTTACCTTAATGTGTTCACCTGTTCTGTGTTCAGCCTTTGATTAATTTGTCTATTTAAGCCCTCTTTTTTCTGTTGCCTGTTATGAAGTATTATTATGCATCTGTCCCATTATGTCTAAGTTTTATTTTCTGTATTATACAGTATTGTGCAGAAGTCTGAGGCACCCTATTTTTTTATAAAGACTTTTGTTATAGATTTCTATTTTATGACTTCTACATTATCGACTTCTACATTAACATGCTAGAGCCCAAAACGGGTGGTACGGTGGTGTAGTGGTTCGCATTGTCACCTCACAGCAAGAAGGTCCTGGGTTCAAGCCCAGCAGCCGACAAGGGCCTTTTCTGTGTGGAGTTTGCATGTTCTCCCCGTGTCTGCATGGGTTTCCTCCGGATGATCTGGTTTCCCCCACAGTCTTAGGTTAATTGGTGGCTCTAAATTGACTGTAGGTGTGAATGGTTGTTTGTTTCTATGTGTCAGCCCTACGATGATCTGGTGACTTGTCCAGGGTGTACCCCACCCCTCGCCCATAGTCAACTGGGATAGGCTCCAGCTTGCCTGCGACCCTGCACAGGATAAGCGGCTACAGATAATGGATGGATGGAGTCCAAAATGTTCGTTTTCCAGCACAAAATTAAATGTTACAGTAAAACAACTGTTTGTATCTGAGCAGCATATTACATAAGACAGCACTTTTCAGATTAAAAAAGAAAACATAATGAAGGCTACTGGGTTTTGGTGCAAAATTAAGACACGAGTGTGACAGTCAAAGTGTCCAGAAGAACTGTGGCCGGTTCTGAAAGATGCTCAGTAAAACCTACAGCTCATTTCCTTCCTTATAAAACTGCACCTGAGACTACATTTCTTTTAAGCCAAGGGTTGTCTCACACCAAATACTGACTTTGTTCCATTTATTATGGCTTACTGCTGTTTATATATATATATATATATATATATATATATATATATATATATATATATATATATATATAATGTTAAAACATTTCATTTCATTATTTTTGAAGCCATTTTTGGTCGACAGCATTTCTTTACATGTGCCTAAGGCTTTTGCACAATACTGTAGGTTACCTGATTTTGACCCTCACTTATGTTTTTGTTGTTGATTATGGATATTTAATTTTTAACCCTGTCTGCCTGTTTGCGATATAGACCATGATGCTTATTCTTGGATTCACCAAAATAAAGCACATGGATTTTGCACTTGCATCCTACCTTCACTAACTGCACATTGCAGAACATAGCCTGGGTGTCTTTGATATTTTAACTTGGGTACAGCGGTGCAAATCACAGCCCACCTTTATCAATTATTCCATTTATTATTGAGTTCCTAACAAATATCCCAAACTTAATCCAATTTAATCCAAAGCTAGTAAGTAGGCATATAAATAATATGAAATTAGACCTCATATTCTGTTAGTAGAAAGTTAGGGAATAAAAAGCTCTATGGCTCTAATAAACAGATAAAATATTCTTGTACAAACTGAAATAATGCAATTAATGTATTAAATCTGTACTGAGGAGGTCTGTGGAGTTCATTTCACGGTTAAAGTGATTCCTGTTTGTAAAAATGTTTGCGAACCCTTGTTCTAGAGAGTGTGATTAAACATCATTTCAACAGTACAGCAGAGGTGTTAGGATGAGAAAAGATAATATTAAGGGATGGCAGAAACAGTTAAAATGGCCACTGTTTTCATACTGACAGTTTAACTAATACAAAAAAAAGCGAGAGTTTGAATTGTGCTTGGGAAGAAGAGAGGGTCATGTGGTAGGGTTAGCTTGAAGAGAAAGTCATGCTGGTTGTGCTGAGGGTCACTGCTTACCCTGCAGTGTGCTGCTTGCTCCCCACCAAGCACTGCCATTCAAAGAGATCTCCTGTGAGACACTGTGACAGTCAAGTCCATCAACATAGGGTTGAGCTGAGGACTTTAGGGACGAGAAAAGCAGATCCATATCCGTCTCTTGATCTTACAGCAATTTCAACTCTCTCACTTCCACTTAATGTTGATGGCTGATTGGTATACTGATCAACCATAACATTACAACCACTGACAGGTGACACAGAATACCATAAAAAAACTTCATCCTTAAAGGGGTTTTTTTCCCTTGTTTTTGCCCCTTTCCTACAACAACCACTCAAAAATGAGACTGTGGAATCCATCCCTGAGTGTTTTCCAAATCCACCAAGATTAACTCTCTCAAAGTAAATCAAACAGAAGCTAAAGTAATTAGCAAAGAGAGAAATTATGCTAATAAGCCTGAGGAGCTTGTTAGGTCATTTTCATTATGCATGTTAAGCCTTGACTTGGGGCAGGGTTTCTCCAAAGGAAGATTAATTATGTACAATAAGAAAAGGTGGAGAAGTGGATTTCATAAGCAGAGCTCACAAGGAACTCTTGGAATCAGTCTTATTGGGCCAGAAAAATCACAAGATTAAATGTTTGCATTTCTGTGCCTTAAACAAGCAAAAGAACAGGTTGCAGAATTGTAAGTTAATCTGAGCAGAGAGAGACAAATAAACACAAGTAGAAGAAGAAGAAAAGAAGTACACTCAAGCACAGTGAAATTCCTCCTCTGCATTTAACCCATCTGAAGCAGTGAGCAATGAGCACACACACATACCTAGAGCACTGGGCAGCCATGGTACAGCGCCTGGGGAGCAGTTGGGGGTTAGCTACCTTGCTCAAGGGCATTTCAGCCCAAGGCCACTCCATGTTAACCGAACCACATGTCTCTGAACTGTGGGGGAAACTCACACAGACATGGGGAGAACATGCAAACTCCACACAGAAAGGCCCTTGTCGGCCACTGGGCTCGAACCCAGAACCTTCTTGCTGTGAGGCGACAGTGCTAACCACTACAGCATCATACCACCCGTAAGTAAATGACAAATGTGCCACACCAAATGGGCAACTTGAAAAAGCCTTCCGAAACTTCCTTGCAGTCCGGGATCTCTCCTCAATCTATATACTCACATGGCTCACAGGACTGTTCACTGCAGCCTCATACAGAATTGAATCCATCTCAAAACCCCTGACTCTTTGTTTCCACTAAGAGTGATTTGTCATTATCTTTGGTCCATAAATTGCACTGCAGCAGGCTGGTACTCAAGTATACAGGACTGTAAATACTACAAACAAATGAAGCTGTCAGTCAAATGTTTACAGAACCTTTCAGCATGTCGATATGCATTAGCCACAGCCTGACTGTCATTGGGGAAAGTAATCAATTCTCACTTTCAGCAGAACATTTTTTTGTTAATAGTTGAGTAATGGAAACCACAGAAGTTCAAAAAAATGTGACTGCCAAGCTAACATTGTAATTGAAAAAAAAAACAGATCTATGGGACAGAAATCATCTTAAGTGATTTTACCTTTCCTCTGGACAGACAAGTGAAGACTGATTACTCAATAAAGTAGAGTTACTCAGTGTGTTACTCATTTTGGCTGGTCCTCACTTCTTCAAAGGGCTATTTGAGGGACTTAGTTTTTGGGTTCAGGTTAGAATTAGGTTTAGGTTAGGGTTAGAGTAAGAGTTGGGGTTAGGCAGTTAGTTGTGATGGTTAAGGTTAGGGGAAGGGGCTAGGGAATGCATGATGTCAATGAGAGTCCCCACAAAGATAGGTGTGTGTGTGTGTGTGTGTGTGTGTGTGTGTGTGTGTGTGTGTGTGTGTGTGTGTGTGTACACGTGCAAGCATGTGTTGACCAAGGACTGAGTCAGCTAATCCATACTCTTTCAGCTGTTAATTGACTGTTTAAAAATGCCAAGAGAAAATTTACTTCATTGCCTCTCTCACTTGTTAAATCTCAATACTGCTATCTCTTACTGTGTCAAAATTAAAGCTCACAATCAAAGACATCAATTTAGATGAACAAGCTCAATCCAAACTGAAAGGTCTTCCATACTTCTGTAAGTTATGTCACTGTTTTATAACCTGCAGCAGTTATGTTGGCAAATTTTCTCTGTTTTTCCTCTCTCCGTGTCTCTGGTGAGTTCCGGGTTTGGCGATGTTCCCAGATCAGAGAGCTAGTGTTGAGCGAGAGCTGTGGAGAAGTCATTATTGCCAGCATGCTGCTATCAGACAGCGTTTAGATCATTGAGGCAGAGGCCCTGCTTATCACACGAGGTTCAGAATTCAGCACACCCCCGGAGGTTGTGCATTCGGGTCCTTGGGGAAATGCTGTGTTTCACTGTAAAACCGTTTATTGCATCAGAGGCTTCAGCATCAATTATACAATAAAGACTACTACTATTTCTTCAATTGATTTCCCTTACCATTCCAACTGCAGTACCCATTCAGAGAGTAAGATTTCACAATGCAAATGCAAGAGAATACAATACATAATAGTAATAAGTTTGCTCAAATTATGAAAAAGGTTTTTGGGGGGTTTTTTTTTGAAGAATTGACAATAAAACATGACAACTTCCACCTTACCGTCATAAAGCCGTCTAATAAGCCAGAGTCGGGTTTGGGAGGTGCTTGCAGACGCTCCATGGACCACTTTTCAATGATGGAGGACACTTGGCTGTTCTCTGTGTTTAAAATACGGAACCCTGACATGTTCACACCACTGTAGCGGTACGGCTCCACATCCAGCGCAAAGAGATCCTGCAGGAAAAGGGAACGCAAAACTTAACAATATACTTGGGTAAATTAGACTAGAAATGTCCACAGAGCATGTAGTTGAGACTAGACATGTGTATTGTCGGTGGGATCCTGCAGAAACAAAAAGACACGAGCAGGAAGTTTCTACTTTCATGTGGGCAAGAGGTTAGATTTGAAGCTTGTGGTCATGAACAAGTGATCATATATACTGTCAAGCTTACAGGAGAAGGAAATACCACATTCAGTAATATGCAGGAAATGATCAATTTCAAGCATTCATTTATTCATCCTTAGTAACTGCCTTGTCAGGGTTATGGTGGTTTGGTTATATCTCATTCTCATCTCATTATCTCTAGCCGCTTTATCCTTCTACAGGGTCGCAGGCAAGCTGGAGCCTATCCCAGCTGACTATGGGCGAAAGGCGGGGTACACCCTGGACAAGTCGCCAGGTCATCACAGAGCTGACACACAGACAACCATTCACACTCACACCTACGGTCAATTTAGAGTCACCAGTCAACCTAACCTGCATGTCTTTGGACTGTGGGGGAAACCGGAGCACCCGGAGGAAACCCACGCGGGGTTTGGTTATATTTTCAGGAAAAAAAAAAACTCTTTAAAAATGTTGCAGGTAGGTGCAAATAACCATGGAGGTAGAATAATTAAAAAAAACAGTCCCATACATCTCTATTTTTAAAAATATGCCATGTCCACTTTGAATCTAGTAATAGAGATAAAGATATGATTATTTGGAGCACTAAAACTTACAGATACAGATAGTGGCATTGTGGTGTACCATAATACACGTATATTCTAACATGTTAGTAAAGATGTTATTAGTGCAGAAAGACGTAGACATGTTGTTCGTGAGCTTATTATTTAATACTTCATGCACCATTCTCTGATCTATCTCCTGCTCACTCTCTCTCTATCTCTCTCTCTCTCGCTCTCTCTCTATCTCCTTGTCTTTCACTCTCACATGCACAGACGGGGAACTGATAGCAGTTAGGAGAAGAAAATCTGGCAGAAAATGGAGTCCATATGCAGCCTCTCTGTAGCACGGTTGTTCACTCTGTTGGGTGAATTAAGCTCACAGTTCTGAGTTTTCTATCTGCCAAGCTCTCTATTGGCAAAATTAATTATTCGGCTGTCAGACATGTTCAATCATCAGTCATATCCTTCCTCTTTTTAAAATTTTCAAATATGGTTGTCTATGCATGTCAAAAAAAATCTTTTTAACTTGTGTTTATTTCATGTAAAATAAGAACAAAAATGTCACTTCTTACCAGGTAAATACATTGTTATTTTTCCTAAGGATATATTCTAGAATCATTGTAACCCAGAGGACTTGAAGGGTCTTAATTTGCTGGGAAGCACAGTGCAGCGAAATGGCAATTGCAAGCTTCTCGCTGATATATGTTAGATATGGCGTTAATCATAATGTAATCTTATTAATGTCTAAGTCATGAAAATAGGGCAGAAGGGAAAAGGAAAGAATGAAGAGAGGAGAGAAGATTAGGGAAAAGATGGACAGATAGGAACAGGGAACAAGAGTACATGTCAAAATTTCAGGAAGGGAAGGTCTCTCTGAACTAGGCCAAGGGCCATGTCAGTTACACAAGCACGGACTGTCAGCATAGTTTCCTCTAATCTCTTGTTCTCACTGTCTTTGTAGCTACTTCTCATCAATAGCTTCAGTCTTTTTCAAAGCAAAAATTCTACCAGTGAACAATATAACATCATGTAGCTTGTGCACTAATGCCTGCTTGTAATATTAGATGGGAGGCTTAAATCTAAAATCAATCACAAGCTTGACAACAAAACTATTAGTGTTTAGAAATGCATTAGATCATAAGGTTAAATCGATGGTATAATAAGAATGGTGTATACACACACACACACACACACACACACAAACACTTAAAGGTGACATATTATACCCCTTTTCCCTAAGTTGACACAGTTCCCTAAGGTCGTATTGAAATA
Source organism: Neoarius graeffei (assembly GCF_027579695.1). NCBI lineage: Eukaryota > Metazoa > Chordata > Actinopteri > Siluriformes > Ariidae > Neoarius > Neoarius graeffei. Next base: position 58,461,463 of record NC_083573.1, on the reverse strand, counting down.
TCTATGACATGCTTTCGTCAAAATACCACAAGAATAAAGCATCACAGCCCCTTCCTCATCCTGTCTAAACAGCCCTGTTCAAAACGGGTCAATTTGAGTGCCTGTTCCTTTAAATGATAATGAGCTCATACAGCACTGTTCTTCCACCGGCCAATCAGGTAGCACTTTCCTCATGAATATTCATTCACAAAAGCAGTTTTCAAGCCATGTATTCTTTGTGTGCAAGTAACGTCACGCTTATTTTCCAAACCGGAAGTCCGCCTTTTTGGATGATAACAACAACCAGGAACCAGGGCTTCACATGTAAGCTGTTGCAATGCTTCATGATTTTCTTTTAATTTCATTGTCTGAAGAAAGACAATGCCTCCTTTGTGTGCGGTATATACTTGCGGTAATAATGCTACTCGTGACAAAGAGAAATGGTCCTTCAGAATTCAAAACGGCAACAAAACAGATGAAGAACTGTCCAGAGAGCGTCATGTGCTGTGGTTCAAAAACATACATCGTAAGGACTTAACTGAGGAAAAAGCCAATTACACCCGCGTGTGTGGTGACCACTTTATATCTGGTAAGAGTCCATTGCTAATTAAAGCAATGTTTTCTGCTGATTAAATTGAGCTTTTGAGCTTTAGCGTGAACACTGCTTCTCACCTTGCAAACCTACGCGATAGAACAAATCCAGATTGGGCACCAACACTCAAATTAAGAAATGATAAGCTCAAGACGAAAACTCATCTCACAGTATCAAGAAGCAAGAGGATAAATGAAAGATCTGCCAAGAAAGCCAGATGAGAAGCGGCACAAACCTTAGCAAGTTTGGATACACAAGGAGAACAATGTGGGTCAGTTTTGCCAGTTGAGATATTAGCGATGCCATTCCAGTAACCCAGTAACTTCATTTTACTTTGGCACTTTTTGTTTTATAGGCATACCAGAGTCAAATGAAATTGTGACTGAAACCATCCCAGCAGAGATGCACACTGAAAGTGGTTTCCAGACAGAACTCATTGGGTTACAAATATCTCAAATGGAGCAGTACAATAGAGATATGACTTGTGAATTGGTGGAACTTAAGAAAAAAATATTGGAAGCTGATTTAACTTGATAAGATTGCCAAAGTATACTGTGCCTTGTGTAATTTATCTCCATTGATTGTTCATTTTGATTAGAGTGATTTTACTTTGTCTATGAAAATAAAATAGAATTAGCATAAAATAGGACTACTGACTGGGCGGCATGGTGGTGTAGTGGTTAGCGCTGTCGCCTCACAGCAAGAAGGTCCTGGGTTCGAGCCCCGTGGCCGACAAGGGCCTTTCTGTGCGGAGTTTGCATGTTCTCCCCGTGTCCGCGTGGGTTTCCTCCGGGTGCTCCGGTTTCCCCCACGGTCCAAAGACATGCAGGTTAGGTTAACTGGTGACTCTAAATTGACCGTAGGTGTGAATGTGAGTGTGAATGGTTGTCTGTGACTATGTGTCAGCCCTGTGATGACCTGGCGACTTGTCCAGGGTGTACCCCACCTTTCGCCTGTAGTCAGCTGGGATAGGCTCCAGCTTGCCTGCGACCCTGTAGAACAGGATAAAGCGGCTAGAGATAATGAGATGAGATGAGGACTACTGACTTAGTGATATTTTTACTGCATGCTCTTCAAGTTAATAAAATATACTACTTATGTGCATGTTCTTGCATTCTGGATTTGTATGTCATCCAGCATGGCGGCAGGTGCATATGTCACACTATTTTTGTCACATGGTTGCACACAAAGATGAGAGGGCAATATAATTCTAACGAGCTCCAATTATGACATAGAAAGGGGAACCAAATCTGAATGGGTTTTGAAGCACGTTTTCTGACCTAGGCAGCATAAAAGAAACTGACTGGGCTGACTTACGTCAGAGACTCTCGGTTGGTAGGCACTCCAGATAGCCAAATATATGTGCACAAGCACTGAAAAAGTGAGTTTTTTCATAATACGTGCCCTTTAAAGGCAGACCGGCAGCTGCATTTGTGATTTCATATTTTTTAAAAAGTGTTTCAAGTCCATAATACCCCACTGGGATCACACCATGTTTATTCTGAATGCAAAATTTAACAAACAAAAAAGTATTTTCCTTCAAACACTGAACAGTGACATAATGGTTTTGTCTGTCTTTCTGCATAATTTGTACTTCACTGGACAACAATATGCTTGGACAATCTTAGCTTGTTCTCCAGAAGGATTTTAGCTTGGTAGGGGAGGGGTTTGGGCAATATATGTGTGTGTGTGTGTGTGTGTGTGTGGGGGGGGGGGGGGGGGGGGGGGATCATAGAGTAAAAAATTCATTTCATTCAAATTCATTACACCAGTGACTGCAGTTCACACACTCCTTCTTAAAGGGGAACTGAAGGCAAATTTTTTATTATCAAAATTCTATTTATCTCATTTTATAAAATGTAAGAATGCATTTCTGATAGCTATTTTGTCACTGCTATAGCAAGTTATGAGTGTTTGAAATATGCTATGTAATTTATCAGTCCAGGGCGGCACGGTGGTGTAGTGGTTAGCGCTGTCGCCTCACAGCAAGAAGGTCCGGGTTCGAGCCCCGTGGCCAGCGAGGGCCCTTCTGTGTGGAGTTTGCATGTTCTCCCCGTGTCCGTGTTGGTTTCCTCCGGATGCTCCGGTTTCCCCCACAGTCCAAAGACATGCAGGTTAGGTTAACTGGTGACTCTAAATTGAGCGTAGGTGTGAATGTGAGTGTGAATGGTTGTCTGTGTCTATGTGTCAGCCCTGTGATGACCTGGCAACTTGTCCAGGGTGTACCCCGCCTTTCGCCCGTAGTCAGCTGGGATAGGCTCCAGCTTGCCTGCGACCCTGTAGAACAGGATAAAGCGGCTAGAGAAAATGAGATGAATTTATCAGTCCATATGTCAAAGCAATGGCCATAAACGAGATTTGCTGAGCCCTGTGCAAGACATCGTAGGACGGAAGTAAAACATGCAGTGGAAATCAAAGTGACCAACATCTGCTAACGTTGTCAAAAGACACGCGCGCCCTCCTTCGAAGGCTGACGTAATCCAGCCGGAAGTTTTCCCTGTGTCCAAAATCGCTCTCCACTCACTATATAGGGCACTATATAGTGAGGACGCTATTTTGTAGTGCTGTCCAAGACCTTAGTGAGGATTATGTGGGAAATGCGCTCAGTATAATATGTATTTATCACAAAAATACGTGTGTATTTATTATTTTGAAAACCCACCAGCCCCCTGATCTGGCACGTTTTACGTGCCAGATCAGGGGGCGGTTTAGGAGGTCTTTTATTCCTGCAGCGATAAGACTTCTTAACAAAACTGCTAAGTACTTTTAATCTTGTAAGTATTCAACTGCGCTTTTAATGGCAGTTTTAGAAAATTGCTGTGATTCTTTGGGAGTTTTATGATGAACTGTTTTTATTTTTTTATTTTTTATATTTTTATCTATTTATATTTCTCCTTTTATTTATGATGTGGTTGTCCTGTCTTACTGTTATGTGTTGTATGTATGGTCAGGTGGCGTTCAATTTCCCCCTTGGGGATTAATAAAGTTCCTCAATCAATCAATCAATCAATTTTAATTGTGCGACAGTAATGACATAAATACCAGCACAACAGACTAGTCCTTATCCTGTCATCTTTCCAACTCTTCTCTACTCCACATTGGTTCGAAGTCGTATGGAATAATCTCCATGTCACATATGCGAGGGAGGCGGATGTATGTGCAGAAGTATACAGTTTAATAAAGTGCAGAATATACATACAGTGAGACAATATATACACAGGCAAACAATCCAAAATGGCAGACTAGATAAAAAATGAGAATACAGGCAAAAGGGCCGGTCGAGGCGCAAACAGTACATCAAAGGCTAAGCGAGGACAAGAACGAGAAACAGGCACAAGGATGGTGAAACAGGAAATCAAGACAATGGGTAGAAAGGCTCGGTAATGCGTACATGCGTATCGTAATACTTCGTGATGCAAATGCACCAGTACAGTCCTTAAATAGGCAAACACATAGTTCTTTAATTGAGCTCAAGTGCACCTTGTTCACGGTACGGGTGCTGGAGTCCACTCAGTGCGCGCACAGCCTGAGGCGCACCTTCAGGTGCACGCACCACAGCGCGCAGGACTGACACTCCATTACTGATGAAGCTGGCAAATCTCAAAATTAATCTAAATTGGAATAATATGGCGATCTGGCCGCTGTGTAAACAGTTTTCAAAATGGCGGCGCTGACACTTCACGTTTTAAGTCTCACACAAGTCTCGTGAAGATCACGTGGATAAGCGACGCCTGCCATGGACCATACGAACTACATTCAACATGGCTAAAAACCGAAAAGGCTGATAAGTGTAATATAATATGCCAATACGAGTCACGATATAAGGTTAATAAAACTGAAAACATAATTGAATAACACGTTAATTAAGAAATAAAGCAAGTTTAAAAATGACTTCAGTTCCCCTTTAATCACTATGTTATGGATGCATCAGCAATGGGGGCTGTGAAAAATATCAACCCAAATTCACAAAAAAATCTATGGGTTGTGTCAGTCTGTGTAATCACCTGATATGACTCACTGAGCCACAAGAATCTGCACGAATCTACAGTCTGGGCTCGAATGAAATCGCCTTTATATCATTCAGTGTAATTTTCTTATGACTGTTGGTGCTGCTGTACTTGATTGAACAAAAATCCAAAACAGTTCACCTTATGACAGCAAATTATCTGGTGTGGTTGCTGAAAATGAAACTTCATATTGATGTCTTTTTATCTTAAGGGAGGGTTAATAACATCTGCCCCAAATATTACAAGAAATGTACGAGTGCAGCATGTGGACCTCCATGAAAATAAAACAGAAAGGGATGAAATAAGGATGTGTGTAATATCACATCAATAAAGTACTGATAATTTCTTTTTTTTTAAATAATAAACAGAAAAAATCCATTCATAAGTGTGATGCTACACCATATGGCCAAAAGTATGGGGACATCTGACCATCATAACCATAATGTGCTTGTTGAACATCCCTTTTAAAAATCACTAGCAGGAATATGAAGTTGGTCCTCACTTGGCTCTTATCCCAGTCTCCACTCTTTCTGGAAGGCTTTCCACTAGATTTTGTGGATAGTGTGGCTGTGGGGATTTTCTCATTCAGCCACAAGAGCATGAGTGAGGTCAGGGACTGATATTGGACAGGAAGATCAGGTATATTGGACAGGAATACTGGCATAGTCAGTATTCCAGTTCATCCCAAAGGTGTTTAGTGGGGTTGAGATCAAGGCTCCATTAAAAAAAATGTACGTTTGCATGGTTTACGTTAATACTACATGAATTGATCATGCTTACTCTACATTCAGTCTAGTAATTTAGAAACTTGTATAACTTTAGCCTCAGCAATTAATTGTTGTTTTGTTTAAAAATCACTTAAAATATACATATTATGTTCTTTTAAATCTGACTGGCCACATATTCCATCTTTCTCTAGTGTACAAAGACATTCTAGATAATCCTGTACTTCCAACTTTGTGACAGCAGTTTGGGGAAAACCCACATATGGGTGTGATGGTCCACATACTTTTGGCCTTATAACAAGCAGACATGCAGCCATGAGGAAGGGCTAATAATTCTTTTTGTGAACAGGAGATCATTCCTGACCATTAAGATAACAGCTGTTTGTCTTTTGAGTTTATAGAACATAACAGATGTCTTGTAATTTCACACAATAAACAGTAATGAGTATGCACATCATAAAGAAATTAACAAAAAACATTTTATACAATGTTAGATTTCCATGTAAACTTGCACAGATGTCTCATGTACTTGTACACAAATAGTTCTTGAACTTGGGGTTTTTGCAGAACATCCTGATAACTTTGCTATATTTTACATCTTTTTTTTCACATATAGGTGAGCATGCACATCAAAAACATTTAATTTCTTTCTTTTTCAACTCTTTACATGCCAAAATTCTCAAATAATATTCAAGACAAGATACAGTACATGATCTGATTATGATTGTTGTCACTCGACCCCAATAGATAAACCTGATGAATTCAGTTTGTGGCTATATTCATGTCTCGTCTTATCGATTTCATAACTATGCATCATTCAGACATGGATTATAAGAATAGGGACTTGGAGATTCTCAGATATTATCTCTAAAGCAGAATGCATTTTTTCATTATTCATTAATTTACAATGCATAGAAAATATTGCTGTTTGACCAACTGTCAAAAGTTTAGTTATTTAGTCTGAATGTGGCTTGTAACCGAAGTAGGTAATGAAGCGGTAGGTTGTGTTCAGTCAGATATAAAATTGCAGCGAATGGTGCACAAAAGCAAGAGGTCTATACTTCACTTGAGAAACTGTGTAACACACAGTCACATCACTCATTTTCATATCACTCTATTCCTGCTTTGGATGTGATAGCTTTAATGTTTGTTTTTTTATTGTTCTGATTTTAATCTTAGCCAAGGTTATTGTGGGGGTTTTTCCTCCTTTCGTCTTTGCCAGATACTATCATGAATATTTTATGCTGTATATTAAGGTCTCTTGCCAGTATATATTTTACTAATGTTTATATCTTTTATCATAACACTTTTTTCCCTGTAAGATTTACTGCCTATATTTTTTATCTATAAACATAGGTTAGGATTTGTAAATAGTGAAGTTAAAGCCTGTGTATAAATTTATTTCTGAATCAAAATGTCTTTTTTTAATTAAGTTTATTTCTGAATCAAAATGTATATTGCTTTTATGTTAATATACAACATAAAAGTAAGTAGTTTTTTTTTTGTTTGTTTTGTTATCTCGCCCGGGGACAGAGTCCACCAGGGGGAGAGGTATTGTTTTCAGTGGAGTTTCTTTGTTTGTTTGTGTTTGTTTGTTTGTTTATTTGTTTGTTTGTTTGCTTGCTTGTTTTTTGTTAATGATATTACAGGAAAACGGCTGGATCAACCTTCATGAAACTTTCAGGATAGATGGGCATTGGTCTCAAATAGAACCTCCAACATTTTGGGGGTCATCCGGTCAAGGTCAAGGTTTTTGTGGCTACTGTTTCATATAGAGGCGGTAGCCACTATGTCATCGTGCTGTAAGAATGTAAGAGTGTAACAATCGAGCAGTATGGTGTGAGAGCAGTATGGTGTGTTCTGATTGGCTGAGAGCAGTATGGTGTGTTCTGATTGGCTGAGAGCAGTAAGCAGTCCAGTGTGTTCTGATTGGCTGAGAGCAGCAGAGAATCAGAATCAGAACCATGTTTATTGGCCAAGTATGTTCACACACAAGGTCAAAATCAAGGTCAAGGTCACCAAAAAGGTCAAAATCATTTTTTAGTGATCTCATCCTTCATATTCATCATAAATGCTACCAGGCAAGGTTGGTTTTGCCTCGCAACACTTGTTTTGTTTTGGGGTTCTTTGTAACTCAAAACATGCTGCTGACAAATATCTATTTGGCAACTTTTAAAAAAGCCTCCAGGGTGAGGCTCTATCACGAAGCTGGTTAAGAAGATGCCAAGCGTATGTAAAGCTTCATCAAGAATAAGGTTAAGAATTTAAATTATAAAATAGTTTTGGTTTTCTTGGTCACGGCAAAATTCCAAATGAGTGTTAATCTCTACATTATTAATCTAAATTACTATCCCCATTTTCGGAATGTCACACCTGCACGCCTTGGCACGTGCACCAGACAGACTCTCAGGTGCACTCCGGACTGCGCGTGCACCGTGCGGACTCTCACACATGCACCATTAACTATGCACACCTGCACAGGATTAAGGGGCATCAGCATGTCTATATAAGGACTGTTTTAACACACGCTCAATGCAAAGTATTGAGTTATTAATGACACTTTACCGAGCCATGTTTCCATCTCAATCTCCTGGTTTCCTGACTCCTGTTCCTGTTTGTTGATTGTGCTTTCATCTGTACCCTGGATAGTCCGTTTGTGCCTCACCCGACCTTTTGCTTGCCATTTTGGATTGTTTGCCTGTTGTCACTTTTATTAAATAAACTATATTCTGCACATACATGCATCTCCTACCCATCCCTGACAGAATACTTCGCCAAACTATGAATGTAGCACAAGTGTTCCAAGCCACTTCCATACCTCAGACCCTAGCCATGTTTTTCAGCATACTGGACTATACGCCCCAACACCTTATGATGGAGAATACCACCTTTGCGGATTCAGCATGCAGTGTGGCTTCTTTTAAGCAGACCTTGAAGAACCCAAGCCTCCAGAACCTATCTGGGTACGCTGCATGATCTCCTGGCTTACTCGACAAGCATGCTGATGGGCCGAGTACCTCATAATAGCTTCAGAGCTCACAGGCTTTTCAAGTCATGCTCTGGTACATTTATGAGGCTTTAGAGGAGGAGGACCCCCATTAAATTTTTTGGGAGGGGGCTATCATGTCTGAGGCCAATGCAGCGACAGCAGAGGAGGCCATTGTTCCAGAGCTCCTCCCAGTGGCTGACACAGCAACAGCAGACGAGACACTTGCTCCTGAGCTCCTCCTAGAGGCCATCGCTTCAGAGCCAGTCTCACAGCCCATCCCACAATCAAGCCCAGAGCCACCACCTGAACCAGAGCCAGAGCCTGAACCAGAGCCAAAACTAGAGTCAGTATAAGAGCCAAAGCCTGCATCAGAGCCAGAGCTAGAACCAGTGCAAGAGCCAGAGCCTGCGTCTGAACGGGAACCAGAGCTAGAGCTAGGGCAAGTGCCGGAGCCTGCATCAGAGCCAGAGCCTGTGCCTGAACCTGAGCCAGAGCCACTGCTAGAGCAAGAGCCAGAGTCAGCACCAGAGCCTGAGCAAGAGCCAGTGCCTGAACCAGAGCCAGAGCCACTGCTAGAGCAAGAGCCAGAGTCAGAACCAGAGCTAGAGCCAGAACCGGAACCAGAGCTAGAGTCAGAGCCAGTGACTGAACCAGAGCCAGAGCTAGGACCACCACAAGAGTCTGTGCCAGAACCAGTGCCAGAATCTGAGTCAATGCCTAAGTTAGTGCCAGAGTCGGAGCCAGAGCCAGTGCCAGAACCCATGCCAGAGCCAATGCCAGAGTCTGAGCCAGTGCCAGAGCTAGTGCCAGCTCCAGTGCAAGAGCCAGTGCCAGAACCTATTCCAGACCAAATGCCAGAGTCTGAGCCAGTGCCAAAGCCAGCTCCAGTGCAAGAGCCAGTGCCAGCTCCAGTGCAAGAGCCAGTGCCAGAACCAGCACTAGAGCCAATGCCAGAGTCAGAGCTAGAGCCAGTGCCCACTCCAGCGCAAGAGCCAGTGCCAGAACCAGCACCAGTTCCAGAACTCAAGCCAGAGGACAACAGGGTGGCCTCTGCTTCAGCTGGCTATGAAGACGTCGTCGCTCCACCACCGCCCAGCTATGAAGATGTCGTCACTCCACCACCATCCGGCCATGAAGACATCATCATCCCACCACTGGGTCCTGACCAGGACCAGAATGATACGCAGACAGAGCTTGAGCCCATGCCTGAGTCCAGTCCAGAGTCCAAGTCAGGCCCAGAGCTCGAGCCCACATCCATTCCTAAGTGCAGGTCCAGGCCAGAGCTCGAGCCCATGCCTGAGTCCAGTCCAGAGTTCAAGTCATGTCCAGAGCTCAAGCCCACATCCAGTCCAGAGTACAAGTCATGTTCAGAGCTCGAGCCTGTGTCCAGCCCAGAGTCTGAGTCCTGTCCTGAGCTCAAGCGCACTTGCAGTCCAGAATCCGAGTCCTGTCCTGAGCCTGAGCCCAAGCCCCCACCTGAGCCAAGTATCTGGTGCCATGTTGGCTCAGAGTGATGCGCCAGTGGCATGGCATCCAGCATCAGGTCCTCATCCCCGGGACCAGGAAGGATGGATTTACGCTCCTGGAGGGAGCTCTTGGGGGGGGGGGGGGGGGGGGTCTGTCACACCTGCGTGCCGTGGCACATGCATCAGTCAGACTCTCAGGCATGCTCTGGACTGCGTGCGCGCCAAGCGGACTCACACACTTGCACCGTTAACGATGCACACCTGCACAGGACTAAGGTTCAATCAGTGCGCCTATATAAACACTGTGTCAATACATGCTTAGTGCGAAGTTTTGAGTTTATAGTGACACTTTACCGAGCCGTGTTTCCATTTCGATCTCCTGGTTTCCTGATTCCTGTTCCTGTTTGATTGTGCTTTCGTCTCTGCCCTGGATAGTCTGTTTGTGTCTCACCTGACTTTTTTGTTTAACGTTTATGATTTCTGCTCACCGACTTGGATTGTTTGCCTGTTGTTACTTTTATTAAATACACTATCTTCTGCACATACATCGGTCTCCTATACATCCCTGACATGGAAAAGTTGGGCTATTTTCCAAAATGCAATAAAAACAAAAATCTGTGATTTGTGAATTCACATGAACTGTATTTTAACTGACAAAAATACAAAGAAAAGATTTTAATAGTTTTACTGACCAACTTAATTGTATTTTGTAAATATAAACAAAATTAGAATTTGATGCCTGCAACACACTCAAAAAAAGTTGGGACAGAGGCAAAATAAGACTGAAAAGTTTATAGGATATTCAAGTAACACCATTTTGGAAGATTCCATAATAGGCAGGTTAATTGGTAGCAGATGAGGGTTTTGTAATTGGGTATAAAAGGAGCATGCACCAAAGGCATCCTTTGCAAGCAAGGATGGGTCATGGCTCACCCCTTCGTGCCAAATTCATGAGAGAATTGTTATTCAACTCAAAAAGAATATTTCTCAATGCAAGATTTTAGGTCTTTCAAAATCTATAGTACATAATATTCTGAAAAGATTTAGGGAATTCAGAGACATCTCAGTGTGTAAAGGACTGTTGAATGTGCATAACCTTCGAGCCCTCAAGTGGCACTGTCTGAGAAATCATCATGATAATGTGACAAACATAGTCACATGGGCTCAGGAGTACTTTAGAAAACCATTGTCACTTAACACAGTCTGCTACTGCATCTAGAAATGCAACCTTAAACTGTATTACACAAGGAGGAAGCCATTCATCAATTTGATTCAGAAATGCTGCCGATTTCTCTGGGCCCAAACTCATCTCAGATCAAACAAAAGACAGAGGAAATGTGTGCTGTGGTCAGATGAGTCCACCTTTCAGCTTGTTTTCGGGAAAACCAGATGTCGAATTCTCCATGCCAAAAGTATACATGACCATTTAGTTTGCTATCAGGGAAAGGTGCAAAATGGTATGGGGGTGCATTAGTGCCCACAGCATGGGTGAGTTGCATGTGTGTGAAGGTACCACTGATGTGGAGACATATGTTGGAATTTTAGAGATACATATTCATCAAGGCAACGTCTCTTCCCAGAAAGTCCATGCTTATTTCAAGAGGACAATGCCAGGCCTCATTCTGCACATCCTACAATAGCATGGCTTCGTAGACACAGAGTGTGTGTGCTTGACTGGCCTGCTGCCAGTCCAGATCTGTCTCCTATTGAGAATGTATGGTGCATCATGAAGAAGAGAATCAGACAACGGTGACCACAGACTGCTGAGCAGCTAAAGTCTTGTATCAAGCAAGAATGGACAAAAACTCCAATTGCAAAACTGAAACAATTAGTATCCTCAGTTCCCATGCAATTAAAGAGTGTTATTAAAAAGAAAGTTGATGTACAACCCTAATTCCAAACAAGTTGGGACAAAGTACAAACTGTAAATAAAAACGGAATGCAATAATTTACAAATCTCAAAAACTGATATTGTATTCACAATAGAGCCTAGACAACATATCAAATGTCGAAAGTGAGACATTTTGAAATTTCATGCCAAATATTGGCTCATTTGAAATTTCATGACAGCAACACATCTCAAAAAAGTTGGGACAGGGGCAATAAGAGGCTGGAAAAGTTAAAGGTACAAAAAGGGAACAGCTGGAGGACCAAATTGCAACTCATTAGGTCAATTGGCAATAGGTCATTAACATGACTGGGTATAAAAAGAGCATCTTGGAGTGGCAGCAGCTCTCAGAAGTAAAGATGGGAAGAGGATCACCAATCCCCCTAATTCTGCGCCGACAAATAGTGGAGCAATATCAGAAAGGAGTTTGACAGTGTAAAATTGCAGAGTTTGAACATATCATCATCTACAGTGCATGATATCATCAAAAGATTCAGAGAATCTGGAAGAATCTCTGTGCGTACTGGTCAAGGCCGGAAAACCATACTGGGTGCCCGTGATCTTCGGGCCCTTAGACGGCACTGCATCACATACAGGCATGCTTCTGTATTGGAAATCACAAAACGGGCTCAGGAATATTTCCAGAGAACATTATCTGTGAACATAATTCACCGTGCCATCCGCCGTTGCCAGCTAAAACTCTATAGTTCAAAGAAGAAGCCGTATCTAAACATGATCTAGAAGTGCAGACGTCCTCTCTGGGCCAAGGCTCATTTAAAATGGACTGTGGCAAAGTGGAAAACTGTTCTGTGGTCAGATGAATCAAAATTTGAAGTTCTTTATGGAAATCAGGGACGCCGTGTCATTCGGACTAAAGAGGAGAAGGACGACCCAAGTTGTTATCAGCGCTCAGTTCAGAAGCCTGCATCTCTGATGGTATGGGGCTGCATTAGTGCGTGTGGCATGGGCAGCTTACACATCTGGAAAGACACCATCAATGCTGAAAGGTATATCCAGGTTCTAGAGCAACATATGCTCCCATCCAGACGACGTCTCTTTCAGGGAAGACCTTGCATTTTCCAACATGACATTGCCAAACCACATACTGCATCAATTACAGCATCATGGCTGCGTAGAAGAAGGGTCCGGGTACTGAACTGGCCAGCCTGCAGTCCAGATCTTTCACCCATAGAAAACATTTGGCGCACCATAAAACGGAAGATACGACAAAAAAGACCTAAGACAGTTGAGCAACTAGAATCCTACATTAGACAAGAATGGGTTAACATTCCTATCCCTAAACTTGAGCAACTTGTCTCCTCAGTCCCCAGACGTTTACAGACTGTTGTAAAGAGAAAAGGGGATGTCTCACAGTGGTAAACATGGCCTTGTCCCAACTTTTTTGAGATGTGTTGTTGTCATGAAATTTAAAATCACCTAATTTTTCTCTTTAAATGATACATTTTCTCAGTTTAAACATTTGATACAGTTGAACTCAAAATTATTAGCCCCCCTTGTGGAATTGAACATAATTCTTGATTTCTCCATGAAAATGACCATTGACAACAAATGTTTTTATTCTTGAAATAAATGCACTATGAAGACATTGTCCAACAAGTTTCATTACGATATCTTATTATCACACTGAGTTTCAACCAAAAACAGCAAAAGTGAGATGTTCAAAATTATTAGCCCCCTGACCATTAGTAGTCAATTGTGTACCCTTTTTGACCCACAACTGACAACAACCTCTTGGAATAGTTTTTCACTAGGTTGGCACAGGTCTCCTGAGGAATTTTGGCCCATTCCTCCATTGCAAACTGTTCCAACTGGCCCAAATTGGATGGTTTTCGTGCATGGACATTCTTTTTCAGCACTTGCCACAGGTTTTCTATTGGATTGAGATCTGGGCTCTGTGCAGGCCACTGTATGACGTTGGTCTTGGTATCCTTGAAGTATTGCTGGACTATTTTAGATGTATGCTTTGGGTCGTTATCTTGCTGGAAGACCCAACGACGACCTAAGCGCAAAGTAAGAGCAGACTTCTGCATGTTTTCCTTCAGTATTTTTAGGTAATCTTCCTTTTTCATGGTGCCATGCACCCGAACCAGACTGCCTGTACCTGAGGCTGCAAAACAGCCCCACAGCATGATGCTGCCACCACCATGTTTAACTGTGGGAACTGTGTTCACAGGGTTGAAGGCCTCTCCCTTTCTTCGCCATACATAGGCAATGTCCATATGCCCAAACAGCTCCAATTTCGTCTCATCTGACCAAAGCACAGACTTCCAAAACTCATCTTTCTTCTTCAAGTACTCACGGGCAAACTTTAGTCGGGCTTTGATGTGACGATGTTTTAGTAAGGGGGTTCTTCTGGGACGATAGCCCCGAAGCCCATTCCGATGAAGAGCCCTCACAACAGTGTGCCTTGACACACAAACTCCAGAAGAGGCCAGGTCAGCAACAATTTCCTTTGCAGATGTACGGGGCTCTTTACGGACATCTCTGACAATTTTTCTTTCCAGAGTTCTTGAGATCTTACACTTGCGTCCACGACCAGGTTTGTTCTTGACCGAATTTGTCTCCTTGTACTTGACAATGATGCACCGAGCTGCAGTTCTGGAGACTGTAAACCTCTTCGAAATGGCAGTGTAGCCTTGGCCCTTGTCATGAGCCTCCACAATCTTTTGTCGGAGTTCAAGACTTATTTCTTTAGTCTTCGGCATTGTGACAAATAGTAATCCTCCTCATTCATTCAAATGCCCTGTTCCTTGGAGTCCTTTTAAACTGTTGAATGGAGCCAATTGACTACAGGTGTTGCTAGGAAGCCAATTGATTGCACAGGTGTTGTTTAAAAGCTGATTGGTTAATTAACTGTGTTTTAAAAGCAAGAATCCACATGAGGGCTAATATTTTTGACCAACTCATTTTTACCATATTTCATATAAAGACAGCCTAAAACTAATTTCATATTCCAAAATGCACCACAAACATCTGAATAGTACTGGTGATTGTTTGTGTATATCAATTTTTATCAATGCTTTAAACATTTGGAGGATATTTGGGAAAATGTTCCAAAATTTAAGGGGGGCTAATAATTTTGAGTTCAACTGTATGTCATCTATGTTCTATTCTGAATAAAATATGGAATTTTGAAACTTCCACATCATTGCATTCCGTTTTTATTTACAATTTGTACTTTGTCCCAACTTTTTTGGAATCGGGGTTGTAATACAACGGTAATAATGCCTCTGTCCCAACTTTTTTGAGTGTGTTGCAGGCATCAAATTCTAACTTTGTTTATATTTACAAAATATAATTAAGTTGGTCAGTAAAACTATTGAAACTCTTTTCTTTGTACTTTTGTCAGTTCAATAAAGGTTCACATGAATTAACAAATCACAGATTTTTGTTTTTATTGCATTTTGGAAAATATCCCAACTTTTTCAGAAATGGGGTATGTAGTAGAAAATAGTAAAATTGAAGAAAACCATTCTATAAGCAGGAGCTTCCAAACATTTGACCGGAATATGAATGTAAATATGAATATTGTTAAAAACGTTGAATAAACTGCATTGAATGAATGAATCGATTCTTACCAGTGTAGTAAAAATATAGTGGTAGTACTCTGTCATCATCCCCATAGCAAGAGCCTGAAAACAGAGAGAGAGAGAGAGAGAGAGAGGTTATATCAATAAAGCTGACTGCATCAATGGTGCTGCTATGTTGTAAATCTGAAACAAATAATTACAAGGAAATCACGATGGACAATACTGTAATTTTCCTGTCTTGCAGTATTGTATACAGTAGGTATTGAAACATGAATTAAGCCAGAATCAGATTAAATAAATAATGTCTGTCTTCTATCCTATGAAGCACACACTCTCTTTTCTGTCCCTTCAGAACACTCACCTACTCTAAATGACAACAGTTTGCAATAACCAATGAGTTTTTTTGTTTTGTTTTTTCATTTACAGAGTAGAGCTGCTGAAATCCATGAGGTATGAGTGTGGATTTCCTGTTTACAGCCAGCGGGTTCTGGGACTGAGTAATCTAACAACCGCACAGATGGGATTTGATTTGGCTTTTCTTCAGTATGTCTCCATAATGATAACGAGCTCTCAGGTCTACTCTCAAACCCAAACCTGCATTTTGCTAGCATCCCTCACAGACAGATAGATGGCTCAATCCATAATGCTAATTAGCTTGTGGGCCAAGCTGTTGTGCTACGGAACAATACAGCAACAATCAGTGAGCTTAAGTGTCTGATCTGTTCCAATCATTCAGTTCATCATCGTGCCTCTTGGGGGCAGCGTGAAAAATTCAGGAGGCTACACTCAGAAAGAGCAGCTGGCTGGAATGGCTGCAATGAACACACAAGTGGGCTAAAGCTGCCCTCCTGCTTTTCTACCAACACAAATGGAAATGTTAGTGGTGTACTCATTGCTGTTGCCATTACAGTGGGTACAATCCTGGACTGCGTTGGTGTAGGGCTGCCATTAAC
Organism: Neoarius graeffei; assembly: GCF_027579695.1. Lineage (NCBI taxonomy): Eukaryota > Metazoa > Chordata > Actinopteri > Siluriformes > Ariidae > Neoarius > Neoarius graeffei. Next base: position 58,445,313 of record NC_083573.1, on the reverse strand, counting down.
CAGTCTGGCTATGTGCCATGCAGCATAAACCAACACTTGTAGATGAGCAGGTGAGTGCTACAGCAGTACAGAGGGCTGAAAATATTATGAATCATAGATTATTATTATAGTGAGGGAAAGGCGAGGGCGAATAGAATGGTTCAGGGTCAGGAGAGTAATTGCAGCTTATGTCAGGCAGCTAAGTGACCAGGTGGACTACAAAAACTCCAAGAGACAATTGTGGCTGATGGAGGAGACACTTTTGCACACTTTTCCAAAAGCAGCATTCATATCAGCAGTGTACACAGCAAAATCCCCAGTGTTGGATTGACACTCACTATGTTATGAGTAAACACCAACAACGGTTCATGTCATTTCAGCTGGGCACAAATGAATGCTATTTCTTCCAGCCACAGAAATCAAGCTTTAATCTGGCAAATTCTGGTATGCTTTCCTATTTACTAAGATCTCAAATAAAGACCACTAATTTGCATGTGCAATTTGATGAATTTGTGTGTACAGTTGTGAGCCGTGTCGCGGGTATAATTGCATAATTGTCTACGTGTTCAATAACAATAATCAATACATAAATAATAGTATTGAACAAATCATTACATGTTCAGTATTCAAGCATTAAGAAATGTGTGTTAATGATGTCATGTCATTGTTAATGTGTGTATATACTATCAACTAACTGTTCATTCGTGAATTCACAGTTCACAAAAACAATTCACAACACTAATATAAAGTGTTGCCCAATATCTGCAATATCCTGCATGTTCTCAATAGTTGTGCCAAGTTCAGATCTCAGAGACTTCCAGAAGACTGAAACCTGCTGTACATTTGTTATACAGAATTGTGTGATGTGTATAACACCTGTAGGCAGTTCAAAATACAGCGTGAATTCCAAAATTTAGACGTGTGTGCATTCTGTTCATAAAGTTTCATCATCATCATCATCATCATCATCATCATCAATGCGGCTTCAGCCGAGCGATACGCCTGGTGGCCCAGTCATCATGATTGTTGATGCACGATGTTAGTTCAGAGAGACCCTAAGCCCCAGTGTCCCTCATTAGTGTGTCTAGAAAGGTGGCTGGAGGGTGGCCTCTGCTCAGATGACTATGGGTTGAGTGCAACAGCACCAGCTGACTTGCGGGAAGGTCAGGGTGGCAATAGGAATGACCAACAAGGCCAAGCCTCCTGTAGCTAATCTTGTCCAAGATACGGGGGATGTCACCATACAGCTCCGAACTGGCAATATGGTCTCTCCAGCTGATGTTAAATACCCTACGGAGCATGCGTGTATAGTTGCCATTTAGGGATTTCTCCAATGCAGTTGTGAGGGTCCAGCCCTCGCTACAATAAAGCAAAGCAGATTCGACATTAGCTGAGAAGAAACGAAGCTTTAGCTGTCTAGATAGATTTGATTGCCAAACATTCATCATGCTGTTGAGTGTTTTCCAAGCTAAGCCTTTCCTGCCCTTAATGCCCGTCTCAGACAAGTTCACCCACGAGCCAAGGTAAGTGAATATACAGTAAACTCAAAGTTTAGTGTGTGTAAATGGGACCCTTTTTACACACTGATGGGATAGACATGTGTCTCATCTCATCTCATCTCATCTCATCTCATCTCATCTCATCTCATCTCATCTCATCTCATCTCATTATCTCTAGCTGCTTTATCCTGTTCTACAGGGTCGCAGGCAAGCCGGAGCCTATCCCAGCTGACTATGGGCGAAAGGCGGGGTACACCCTGGACAAGTCACCAGGTCATCACAGGGCTGACACATAGACACAGACAACCATTCACACTCACATTCACACCTACGGTCAATTTAGAGTCACCAGTTAACCTAACCTGCATGCCTTTGGACTGTGGGGGAAACCGGAGCACCCGGAGGAAACCCACGCGGACACGGGGAGAACATGCAAACTCCGCACAGAAAGGCCCTCACCGGCCACGGGGCTCGAACCCGGACCTTCTTGCTGTGAGGCGACAGCGCTAACCACTACACCACCGTGCCACCTTAGACATGTGTCCGTGCGACAAATACATATCTAATATGGAACCACTTTTACAGTAATATAATTGTATCCTTTTTAAGATGCTGAGACTAAATTTTAACAAATTAATAAAATAATGGTTTTATTCTGACCTCAGCTGGCAGAAATAGGCTTCCATGAATTTAATACCCATCCATTGGTTATTTTACTTTTCATTCCCCCATTCTCCAGTGTTGATGTAAAATGAATTAATTTGCATTGATACAACCCTGTACAGAAATGCTCCAAATTGCGTATACAATACAAAACACAGCACAGAAAATGTACAAGACGCTATTTTACACAGATGAAAGGTGCAAACCTCTATAAACCCTCTGAGGAAATAGGCTTGGGGGTGTCTATATATCTGTTTATTTATTTGTTTGTTTGTTGCAGTTTTATTGTTTAAATATGTTTTTATGCACACAAACCAATAGTAAATCAGGGCCTGGATTTGTCTGAACTACTAGAATTTTGTTACAGTTGGCTGTGAAAGTAGACCTTGATGACAAGTAAATACTGTACATCATGAGGCAAACTGCTGCCATACCCAAGACTGAACATCCCCACCCTTTAAGCCATATGGCTTTGGGACAATAGTCCAGCAGTCTAAGCATATTTAAAATTCTCTTGCAAAGGAAAACAAGAATTGCAAGAATTGCCAGAAAGTCATATACAGTAAGCCACAGTACTGCCCCATATTTGTCTCACATGCTTAACACACTGCTTAGCTCTGCCTAATTCTGACTGTGTGCCATCTGTGAGCAGGGTCCCAGAGAGAACACAACTGGCCGCATCCTCATTTTAAATGTTGGATGGCGAAGTCCCTTGCCTCCTGATGCCAGTTTGGTTATCCTGGCCTCAGCAGAGTGCTCCAAGCATGCCAAGCAGCTTCACCATGCCACATGGCCAGTAGTGTAACTTAGATGAGGACTGAGCCTCATTCAGCTCCATACTAATCATGACACATGAGCAATCACAATCTTACACTGGAAAACAAAACAAACAAACAAACAAACAAACAAAAAAATAGTTGCCTAGAAATGGTTTACAGGAAACTAGGACAGCACTTTTACATTTCCTGTTAGAAATACATATGGCTTGGATGAGCATTTTTTTAACTTCCATTACAATTCTTGTATTCAGAAATTGATTAGAAATGTTGCTGAAAACATCAATCATAATATCTTTAAGATTTAATTATCTCTTCTGGAGAAACATGACAACTTTCAGCTGGGTTTGG